>NW_007378149.1:55594-114699 GCF_000475195.1 Diaphorina citri
CTGCGAAGCTTTTAGCTTTTAGGGTGAGTCCCTCGGGCTAAAAAATGGAGCATCCACCCTCCATTCTTTCAAAAGAAAAAAAAAATCCTGGATACGGGTCTGCTCCCCTGTGTTTGTAGCCCGCGAAGTACCTGCCAATGTGGCCCGCATACACATGGAAGTTGGAAATCCCTGATCTAGTAGATAGACAAGGTAAGTACCTAGGTAGGTATAGGTATCCATACAAAACATACATTGGAGGTTTCTACTGAAATATCTTAACAAGTTCGAGTGACAGAAAATTGAAGATATGTTGGCGTGCTCCGTTTTTTTCTCTCTCCCTTATTTTCAAGTTTTTTTTTTGGTGCTAGGTACGACGGATGTTACCCCTCCCTCTCATCCAATCCCACCCCCTCCTTCCCATCCAATACCACCCCTCGATCTTATCACCCCCTATCCATTCAACCCCTACCCCCCTTCTTTCACCTCCCACTGTTCAAATATATTGGAACACATTATTTCATGTTCAATAAGAAAATAAATAACAGTAATGTAGGTAGGTAGGTAGGTAGGTACGGGAAATATTTGTTCGAAAATGGAATAGGTAGGTACCTATATCTAGATTTTGTTCAACTTTTTTTCCTCTCTCATGACTCCTTAGTCCTTACGTACCTACCCCTTACGGTAGGTATCCCAATGATTTTTTTTTTTTTAATTTTATTGTATTGAGGTCAAAATATAATGCTGGGTAGGTCATGGGGGTTGATTGGTTGGTTACATTATGTCATGTTCAATAAGAAAATAAATAACAGTAATGTAGGTAGGTAGGTAGGTACCTATCTAGATTTTGTTCAACTTTTTTTTCCTCTCTCATGACTCCTTACGTACCTACCCCGTACGGTAGGTATCCCAATGATTTTTTTTTTTTTAAATTTTATTGTATTGAGGTCAAAATATAATGTTGGGTAGGTCATGGAGGTTGATTGGTTGGTAGAAGACCGGTGGTTCCATTCCCAGAATCGACAAAAAATATCATTAAACAGCAGGTCAGACTGTCACACATCGACTGAAATATGTTTACATTTTTATATTTTTCAAAAGAAAAAAGACCGGTGGTTCCATTCCCAGAATCGACAAAAAAATATCATTAAACAGCAGGTCAGACTGTCACACATTGACTGAAATATGTTTACATTTTTATATTTTTCAAAAGAAAAAATAATAAGATAGGCATGATACCTACCTGTCCCATAGTACCTATTTGAAGGATTGAAGCCCCTTTGGAATCCCAGAAACAATTTCATAAAACCAGGTCACAAATTCATACCTATCAAAGAAACATTGGAACATTCAAATTACTTAACTGATAAAAAGTATAGGTAGGATTTCACTCTAGGTTAGAATAATTACGAGTACGTACATTCATAGATAAGAAAAAGCTCACCCCCTAATAGTTTGTTGAACTTTGAAAGTTTCAGTTCCGGTGCCGTTGGTTTATTAGTGAAAGTTGTGAAGTTTACCCCCTCTCTCACTTCTGAGAGGGGCTTCAGAGGTGCCCCCTTTGTCCTTTAGAGTTCTTTCCCTCTGTTCTCTAACTTCCTCCCTGTGCATTGTAGACTCAGCTGTAAAGTCTTCCCTCTTCTCCCCTTTACAGATCCCTTCTGCTCTCTTTACAGCTTTTCTCCCTTTTCCCTTTAGAGTCTTCTCCCTTTCTCCTTTCCTGCTCGTATTTAAAACTTTACTCCCTGTCCCCTTTACAGCTCTCCCCTCTGCCATCTTTCCTTACAGTATTCCTCCCTTTTCTTTGAAGGATTGAAGCCCCTTTGGAATCCCAGAAACAATTTCATAAAACTAGGTCACAAATTCATACATATCAAAGAAACATTGGAACATTCAAATTACTTAACTGATGAAAAGTATATGTAGGATTTCACTCTAGGTTAGAATAATTACGAGTACCTACATTCATAGATAAGAAAAAGCTCACCCCCTAATAGTTTGTTGAACTTTGAAAGTTTCAGTTCCGGTGCCGATGGTTTATTAGTGAAAGTTGTGAAGTTTACCCCCTCTCAGCCTCTCTCACTTCTGAGAGGGGCTTCAAAGGTGCCCCTTTATCCTTTAGAGTTCTTTCCCTCTGTTCTCTAACGTCCTCCCTGTGCACTCTACACTCAGCTGTAAAGTCTTCTCTCTTCTCCCCTTTACAGATCCCTTCTGCTCTCTTTACAGCTTTTCTCCCTTTTCCCTTTAGAGTCTTCTCCCTTTCTCCTTTACAACTTTCCTGCTCGTATTTAAAACTTTACTCCCTGTCCCCTTTACAGCTCTCCCCTCTGCCATCTTTCCTTACAGTATTCCTCCCTTTTCTCTTTACCGTTTTGTCCTCTTTTCCCTTTACAACTTTCTCCCCTCTCCCATTTAGAGTTCTCCCCTCCCCTTTACTGTTTTTTCCCTCTCTCCTCAGTAGAATATTTCCCTCCTTCCTCTCACATGACTGCCAAAGTTTTTTCTAGCTTTCGAAAGTCACCCCTTTACAACTTTCTCCCCTCTCCCATTTAGAATTCTCCCCTCCCCTTTACTGTTTTTCCCTCTCTCCTCAGTAGAATATTTCCCTCCTTCCTCTCACATGACTGCCAAAGTTTTTTCTAGCTTTCGAAAGTCAGTAGGTAACTATGAGTTTGTTGTACCTCGTCTTGTAGTATTGTGAAGTGTACAGGTAAAATTTTCATTTGATTTTTTTTCGTGTTTTTTGTCTACTTCATTTTATTTATTAGATACTTTTTATTTATTTATTTATTGCGTATAGCTAAGCTTTTTAGGGTGTGAATAAATATATTATGCATTTAAATAAAATATACACTTTTTTCTACTGTTCAGAAAAGAGGGAAATCTTGAGTCGTCTCTTGGAAGATCTAAAAACTCTTGCTACTCCAGATCTTGAAAGACCCTTGGCACTCCAGATCTGAAGACCTTTGGTACTCCAGAGTCGACTCTTGGAAGATCTGAAGACCCTTGCTACTCCACATCTCAAAATCCTTTGCTACTCCAGAGCTCATCTTTCACCCCATTTGTCTGTTCCCAGACGCATAACACCATGACCTCCTACTCCAAACGCTCCTGCCCCATCCGTCAACTCTCCCTACAGCAAGACTCCCACAGCGCCCATGGCAAGCCCAAACGACCTCTCCAGAAGCATTTGCTACTCCAGAGCTCAACACCCTTTGCACCACAGAGCCCATCTTCACCCCATTTGTCTGTTCTCAGACGCACAACACCATGACCTCCTATTCCAAACGCTCCTGCCCCATCCGTCAACTCTCCCTACAGCAAGACTCCCACAGCGCCCATGGCAAGCCCAAACGACCTCTCCAGAAGCAAAAGTCCCACGATGCTACCAGCAACCATCTCGCCCTGCAGATCAACAACACCAAGTTCTCCCGCTCTCAAACGCCGGATGCAAGACCGCGCCCGCGGAACGTTATCCATCAACCGAAGCCGAAACCCATCAAGCTTGCCTGGACGGATAAAAAGTCACTGTCCACTTCCAGTGGAGTGGAGGAGGACGAGGGAGATGGCAAGGTGCAGGTGATCGCGAAGAAGTGCAAGGAAATCCCGCGACCCTTCACCGCCAAACCGAAGGTGGAGGTGGAAACGAAGAGCACCCTCTTGTATAGCAAGGTAAATAAATAGAAATGCCTACTTATAATAGCTTGGAGGGTAACGCGTCTACCTTTTAGGCGCTAGGTCGCGGGTTCGATTCCCGCCTGGGTGGATTTTATCCTTAACAGATGAGATTCTTTCTCGGAACGGCTGGCTTTCTTATATCCTGCCTTCGTTCTCCCTTCACTTTGGGGACGATAAGACCTTAGCCTGTAACTGCCCATCAGCCCATCTATCAAATACAGCTAAGTTCTAAGTAGTTGCTGCAACTAAAATTCATTCTTCGTCTCAGGAAGAGCTGGCCGATCGACTAAAGACGGCCATCAAGGAACGGCAAAGTCGGAAGCAAAACTTGGACATATTCCTGGCGCACAACGTTAACAATTCCAGCTCAGGACGGCCCAAATCCATGATTCGGCCCGGCCTAGACGACCCAAGAGTTGACTCCAACCCAGAGGACTGTTTCCATGGTGACCGAGAAGAGAATGGTCGAAGCGATGGTCAAGGAGTCACTGTTCTCGGAACGGCTGGCTTTCTTATATCCTGCCTTCCTTCTCCCTTCACTTTGGGGACTGTAACTGCCCATCAGCCCATCTATCAAATACAGCTAAGTTCTAAGTAGTTGCTGCAACTAAAATTCATTCTTCGTCTCAGGAAGAGGGTAGGTACCTACCTATATAATAATAATAGTGCTTATTTATACTGCTCGCATAGGACTGATAAGTCCCTTTACTCCAGCGCGATGGTCGGACAGTCACTGTCCATGGAAATACTGCCCAGGACAGCAGAGTTGAAAGGCATCCTTCCAGTGTGCTGGACTTTGACCTTCGACCTACCAATTTTGTTCCGTATGAGGACATAGGGCGAGGTCGGGGCCATGGTTCGGGCTTGGCGAGTAGTTCGAGACCAAATGGAATGGATCCGGGTGGACCGAATGAGAATGTGGATCAAGGAGGTGAGTCAAAACCACTCTACGAAGTGAGTTCTAAGTTTTTACTCGACGGTTCATTTTTATTTAGGTAGTGGATTATATGAAAAACGAAATACGTAGGTATTATAGATACAAGGTACCTACCTTTTTCTCCCTTAAAGACACAATTTACTGAAAAATCACCGACTTGTGATCTTATGCTTCTTACAGGTTCCACCTCATCAAGCGCCACAAACATCTGTGATAGCTGCGTTCAAAACTGTGCCCCTCCTCAGCAAGCTGCCCCCTCCAGCGTATCCGAAGAACCCAGTTCCTTCCTCATGTCCTCTGCCCCCTGCCTCCATCGCACCACCAACCATCAGCCCAGTGACGTCCTCAAGTTCAAGGAAATCTTCAATATCGAAAAGCAACGTCCGTTCTCCGTTCGAGTCATCGATGACAAGATCGACATCTTCAATGATGACGAAGACAACGATTCGTTACTCCTGATTGACAGTGATGACAACGAGGATGGAGAGTCTCTGACGTCATCCGTTGATAACGATGAGCCGACGGAAGTGCCAAGTCAGATCGCCATGGAGAGTGTGAAGGACTCTGTAGAAACGAAAGATGTTCGGGACACTCCAACCAAGCCAGACAAATTACCAGCGAGTGTGCGGCGAAGTATGTTCAGGAACAGTAGCGGACGACAGAAGGCCAACTTCATCAATCAGACTATCAAAGGAGTTGACGGGTTGGCTACCAGACGATCGCGTCTTACTAGAATGTCCAGTGCGCCAAGTACTCACGTGACCACTCACTTCCCGAATTATCACTCATACGGGGTCCATTCGTGTCCGAATCCTCTCTTGTTCCTTCTGTTTCCTTGCTATCTGTTTCATTTTTATCGAGTTGCTCCGGGGCTTCACTGTCGGATGTTTCACTCGTGATCGGTAGAGTAATTACAAGATTGTTTGGCATGTCGTCAAGGTCTGGTTTGGCGTCTTGGCTTACAGGTTTGGAAGGCAGGGTGGTTTCCGAAGGCATTTCATTAGAAGGTTGGGTTGGGTTTGAGGAGTTTTCGGAGTCTGGGATTGATTTTGAGCTGTGGAAAAAGGAAAATGATTGTAATTTTGTAATGAATTGTGCTAAAATTGACATTGCATAAATTCGTTGCATAAAAGCATGCAACTACTCATATGATGTACCTTTCCAAAATTACCTCTTGGCTCTTATGCATTTTTATAAATTTAAAGCACATCCCTATATCAAAATGGAACGATAAATTTATTATTTAATACCAATGCATCCATATTTATGGATAACCTTTATTTTATTTTTTCTTATTTTTTTAGAAAATTTTCAATGACAAACAAAATTATTGGACGATTTCTTTCTTTCTCAGTTCAACTCAAAGTACTTACATGGATGACGGTATACCTTTTGTGGAAAATGGAAATGAATGTTTTGAGATATCAAAACGACGAGTGCATGTAAACTTCCAATAGGAGAATAATGAAGAAAAATATTTTGCCTCGAAATGAGTCCGTTTGCCTTTGAAGGGAGAAAAGTAAAAAACCTCATCAAAATGTTGTATACTGTGTGAATCAGAGCATGTGTCAATCAAAATCCAGTCGTAGTTCAGTGAGCTGTAGACTTTAATTGGGAAAAAGGGCTTTACGGGGCTTCCAAAGGCCCAGTACGATTCAAAAATCGATGCGTAAATGGGTCAAACTGGACAAACTAAATGTAAAATCGTTGAGGTAGATACCTAAGATTCACTTCGTTCCAAAAGAGTTTGACCATGGAGAGATCTCCATCGAGTGTCATTCAGAAAGGAAACGAAACGGACAAGCCCACCAACGATGAGAACATTTCTGAAGGCAACACATTCCCACATCTCGGCAGCAAGTTCACCATTCAGCGGCAGAACTCCAAACCCGAAAAGAGTTTGACCATGGAGAGATCTCCATCGAGTGTCATTCAGAAAGGAAACGAAACGGACATGCCCACCAACGATGAGAACATTTCTGAAGGCAACACATTCCCACATCTCGGCAGCAAGTTCACCATTCAGCGGCAGAACTCCAAACCCAACAAGATCTCATTCCAAAGCACCCTGTCCAACTACATGAAGAACGAGACCATGATCAAACCCATCCTCACCAACAGCAACTACGACATGGATCGACCAGACCGGGTCAAATCAGCACTGACGTTGGCAAACAAGATGCCCACCAACGATCAGAACATTTCTGAAGGCAACACATTCCCACATCTCGGCAGCAAGTTCACCATTCAGCGGCAGAACTCTAAATCCAACAAGATCTCATTCCAAAGCACCCTGTCCAACTACATGAAGAACGAAACCATGATCAAACCCATCCTCACCAACAGCAACTACGACATGGATCGACCAGACCGGGTCAAATCAGCACTGACGTTGGCAAACAAGAAGAAACTGAAATTCTCCAAGAAGAAATTCCACAAGAGTTTGGACGATTTGAGTTTCGACCCTGGGAGCACCGACTCGAAGAAGCAGAACAAGATTCCCAATGGTCGTGATGTGGTGACCATGGTGTCACTTCTGAGTGACGAGAGTGATGTAGAGTGCGACACGCCGGAGCCTTGTCCCATGGTGGTGCATCATCCTCCCACGCTGGCCATTATGGCACAGGCACAACCTGAGGAGGGACATGGGAAACATAGCTTGGCACCGCCTGTGTCGACGTTCCAAGTGTGCCTCAGGAAACCTGCTGATAAGCCAGGTAAGTTCCGAGCGAAATTGTCAAAAGGGATACCCATATTTATTGAAAACAAATGCCCGATCATTACATTGAATTCCTACTGACACGTAGGAATTCTACATGGTTGCACATTCCGGTGGGTTTGTTCCGCTCTGTCCTTGGTATTGCAATCCATCAGCTTCGTGAGAAAGTAGCCCCTTGTGAGTGGTTGAATAGGTATTTGTGAAGGAGCTGCATGATATGCCCAAATGGTGGTATTTAACAGGCATGCCCAAACGCAGTCACCAGTCTAATTGAACGTTGCTTAACTGCAGTGTTCCATCGAACCCTAAAGGTCTCAACGTTCTAAAGGGAAGGGATACCAAAGTTTTCATTTTAAAACATTATTTCACGTCATGATACTCGCACATGATTCCTGCTAATGAAAATGATGGATAAGGAAGTGAAAAATCCGAAAGTTCTAAATCACCCCTCAGGGAAACAAGTGTTAGCTCATTAATACTTACCCTCCCCTACCTTAGACTCCCGGGTAGGTAAGTAATCCAAAGTAATAGCAGCTACGCTATGGGTAAAAGCTTAATACCCCTGTACCTAAGCACAAAGCTGTTTTTAATAAATGGGAAAACTATATTAATTAACGCTCGTCATGCAACGCCGCTTTTTCCCCCCTTCGAGGGATGAAGAGTGATAAGTGGCAAAGTGTTTATTTTTAAACGCGGATATTAAAAACAGAAAGTGCGAGAAGGTATTTTTGTTCTAAGAGCGAAAGTTTTCTTTGACGGGAAGTGAGGGAAAAGTTTAAAGTTGGAGAGGGAGCAGAAGGAGGATGAAGGGGGAGGAAGAGGCAAGTAAGGAAAAGGATGGAAAGGGTAGTGAGAAGAGGACAAG
This sequence comes from Diaphorina citri, assembly GCF_000475195.1. Taxonomy (NCBI): domain Eukaryota; kingdom Metazoa; phylum Arthropoda; class Insecta; order Hemiptera; family Psyllidae; genus Diaphorina; species Diaphorina citri. The sequence goes on from NW_007378149.1 coordinate 63,773, forward strand.
GAAGGAGAGAATTTAGAAGCAAAGTAGAAGAACAGAGGAAAAAGAAGAGAAAAGACGAAGAAGGAGAGAAATAATAAGACGGAATGGAGGAAAATGGGGAAGGATAGAAAGGAAAGGAGGTAGAAAGAAAAGGAGAAGGAAGCGAGGAAGAAAAACGAAAAGAACAAGGAATAGAATGGCAAAGGAGGCTATTTCGAAGTGCACTCAGCTTCTTGAAGACAAACCAGGAGCATAAGGCAAGGTCTTTTGTTTAAACAATATGTAAATAATATGTTTTTTAAACCCTTAAAATACGCGAGCTCTTGTTTAGACTGTTGGGGTGAAGGGACTTTAGAGCCTCATTCGAGCAGGCTAAACAAGGTATATTCGATTTTATTCTACATAAAAATTCTAGTTAGGAAATACAATAATTCTAGACATAAAAGCTTACTATGTCCTTAGCAGATGTTGTTCTTCTAGGGGGAGGAAGAGGGAAGTAAGGAAAAAGATGGAAAGGGTAGTGAGAAGAGGACAAGGAAGGAGAGAATTTAGAAGGAAAGTAGAAGAACAGAGGAAAAAGAAGAGAAAAGACGAAGAAGGAGAGAAATAATAAGACGGAATGGAGAAAAATGGGGAAGGATAGAAAGGAAAGGAGGTAGAAAGAAGAGGAGAAGGAAGCGAGGAAGAAAAACGAAAAGAACCAGGAATAGAATGGCAAAGGAGGCTATTTCGAAGTGCACTCAGCTTCTTGAAGACAAACCAGGAGTATAAGGCAAGGTCTTTTGTTTAAACAATATGTTTTTAAACCCTTAAAATACACGAGCTCTTGTTTAGACTGCTGGGGTGAAGGGACTTTAGAGCCTCATTCGAGCAGGCTAATCAAGGTATATTCGATTTTATTCTACCTACATAAAAATTCTAGTTAGGAAATACAATAATTCTAGACATAAAAGCTTACTATGTCCTTAGCAGATGTTGTTCTTCTCTTCAAATTCTTGTCTAAGGGTAGAGAAGACACCTTAGCAGATAGATGCCCATTGCCCAACTCTCACAGGAAAAAAGACCTCTAACTGCCCCAATTGTGACCCTTCCGTCTGCTTTCAGTGACGTTGCCCGTACAGACCAGTGCAAAGGAAATAGAAGGAACAAGAGAGGATTTGGACACGAATGGATCCCGTATGAGGGATAATTCGGGAAGTGAAATGGATCTGGATAGACCACCGATATTTAGGACGAGTAAGGAGCAAGACTGTTGGACCATGTTCCAGAAGATGACCAAGAAGGGGATTAACGTGAGCTATGACACGATTTTGAGGTGAGGAGCCTGCGGAGCAAAGTCCACTTGTTGATTGTGACATGACTGAAATACGTCCACTATAGTAGTCCACTCCAAAATTCCACACTATAACCAGGCTCAATTCCTTTAAGCTTTGCACATTGCATATACAAATAGTTGCACGGCGTTCATACAAAATGAGTTTATTAAAACAACTTTCATGGGTCAACTGCAGTGTTCCATCGAACCCTGAAGGTCTCAACGTTCTAAAGGGAAGGGATACCAAACTTTTCATTTTAAAACATTATTTCACGTCATGATAGGTACTCGCACATGATTCCTGCTTTCCTGCTAATGAAAATGATGGATAAGGAAGTGAAAAATCCGAAAGTTCTAAATCACCCCTCAGCCCTTAGGGAAACAAGTGTTAGCTCATTAATACTTACTTACCCTCCCTTACCTTAGACTATCAGGAAGGTAACTAATCCAAAGTAATAGCAGCTACGTTACGGGTAAAAATACCCCTATAAACATCATTTCTTCTGTGCTTCATCTGTTTTTCTCCATTATCAGTTCTATTCAAGTATTAAGTATCTAGATAGGAACGAAGTGAATCTTAGGTATCTACCTCAACGATTTTACATTTAGTTTGTCCAGTTTGACCCATTTACGCATCGATTTTTGAATCGTACTGGGCCTTTGGAAGCCCCGTAAAGCCCTTTTTCCCAATTAAAGTCTACAGCTCACTGAACTACGACTGGATTTTGATTGACACATGCTCTGATTCACACAGTATACAACATTTTGATGAGGTTTTTTACTTTTCTCCCTTCAAAGGCAAACGGACTCATTTCGAGGCAAAATATTTTTCTTCATTATTCTCCTATTGGAAGTTTACATGCACTCGTCGTTTTGATATCTCAAAACATTCATTTCCATTTTCCACAAAAGGTATACCGTCATCCATGTAAGTACTTTGAGTTCAACTGAGAAAGAAAGAAATCGTCCAATAATTTTGTTTGTCATTGAAAATTTTCTAAAAAAATAAGAAAAAATAAAATAAAGGTTATCCATAAATATGGATGCATAGGAAATAAAGTCTACAGCTCACTGAACTGCGACTGCATTTTGATTGACACATGCTCTGATTCACACAGTATACAACATTTTGATGAGGTTTTTTACTTTTCTCCCTTCAAAGGCAAACGGACTCATTTCGAGGCAAAATATTTTTCTTCATTATTCTCCTATTGAAAGTTTACATGCACTCGTCGTTTTGATATCTCAAAATATTCATTTCCATTTTCCACAAAAGGTATACCGTCATCCATGTAAGTACTTTGAGTTGAACTGAGAAAGAAAGAAATCGTCCAATAATATTTTGTTTGTCATTGAAAATTTTCTAAAAAAAATAAAATAAAGGTTATCCATAAATAGGTATGGATGCATTGGTATTAAATAATAAATTTATCGTTTCATTTTTTTTTTTAAGAGGTTTGTTTTGATATAGGGATGTGCTTTAAATTTATAAAAATGCATAAGAGTCAAGAGGTAATTTTGTAAAGGTACATCATATGAGTAGGTAGTTGCATGCTTTTTGAACGAATTTATGCAATGCCAATTTTAGCACAATTTATTACAAAATTACAATCATAACTTACCCTCCCTTACCTTAGACTATCAGGAAGGTAACTAATCCAAAGTAATAGCAGCTACGTTACGGGTAAAAATACCCCTATAAACACAAAAGCTGTTTTTAATAAATGGGAAAACTATATTAATTAACGCTCGTCATGCAACGCCGCTTTTTCCCCCCTTTGAGGGATAGAGGGTGATAAGTGGCAAAGTGTTTATTTTTAAAAACAGAAAGTGCGAGAAGGTATTTTTGTTCTAAGAGCGAAAGTTTTCTTTGACGGGAAGTGAGGGAAAAGTTGAAAGTTGGAGATATTAAAAACAGAAAGTGCGAGAAGGTATTTTTGTTCTAAGAGCGAAAGTTTTCTTTGACGGGAAGTGAGGGAAAAGTTGAAAGTTGCAAGGAAACAGAAGGAACAAGAGAGGATTTGGACACGAATGAACCCCGTATGAGGGATAATTCGGGAAGTGAAATGGATCTGGATAGACCACCGATATTTAGGACGAGTAAGGAGCAAGACTGTTGGACCATGTTCCAGAAGATGACCAAGAAGGGGATTAACGTGAGCTATGACACGATTTTGAGGTGAGGAGCCTGCGGAGTAAAGTCCACTTGTTGATTGTGACATGACTGAAATACGTCCACCATAGTAGTCCACTCCAAAATTCCACACTATAACTAGTTTCAATTCCTTTAAGCTTTGCACATTGCATATACAAATAGTTGCACGGCGTTCATACAAAATGAGTTTATTAAAACAACTTTCATGGGTCGGGGGAGGAAGAGGGAAGTAAGGAAAAAGGATGGAAAGGGTAGTGAGAAGAGGACAAGGAAGGAGAAACATAAGGAGGAAAGTAGAAGAACTGATGATGAAGAAGAGAAAAGCCGTGTAAGAAAGAGAGAAAGGGGGGAAGAAAAAAGAAGAGAAAGAAGGATACGGAAAGGAGAAAAACGAGGAAGAAGAGAGAAGAAACTAAAAAGAAGATAGGAAGAAGAGGAGAAGGAAGAAAAAGGTTCGAAGTGCACTCAGTTTCATGAAGACAAACCCAAACCAGAAGCTAGGTAAAAATTTCAGATAAAATTTCAGACAAACATAAGTAAGGTTACTATGACCTTTGGTCAGCCACTCACTATCAGGTAGACCTGAATCAGGTGTATCTCTTAGGTCTACCTGATAGTGAGTGGCTGGCATCACATGAAAAAAGGCCCATCACTGCCCCAATTGTGACCCTTCCGTCTGCTTTCAGTGACGTTGCCCGTACAGACCAGTGCTTCCGGTCGCAGCTATTCCACTCTGTACCCGTCACGCCGAGGTCCCGGGTTCGATGCCCCGTCTGCGTCAAACAATTCGGCGTTCCCAGTTCAGAACTCTAGGTCACCCCAGGTTTCGGCCGCCTTCAAGCGGAAACAGACGAGGGTCAAAAGTGCTTCCTTATGCTCTAGGTAAGATTTTTCGACTTTATTTTTGAGTGGCAGGGTTTTCCTGAAGGAGCTCTTCCATCCAACCACTTCTCTTCCTACACCCGGGTCAAAAGTGCTCAGTTCCAGTTAAGTTGGTTTTCCCTTCTTTTGAGTGGTAATCCTAAATAATAAATAAGCGAAGTGCCAAAACATCGACACTGATTTTATTGCATAATGGATGAAAAGGAGTTAGGACACTATAATCTGAAAGGGGAAGGAGGAGGAGGATAAGGAGGAAGAGGAGAAGAAGAGGAAGAAGAAGAAGAAGAAGAAGAAGAAGAAGAAAAAAAGAAGGAGAATAAAGAGGAGGAAGGGAAGAAAGAAGAAGAAAAGGAATAGGGAAAAATGGTACCTATACCTACCAACCATAATTTCTGAGTTCAAGGGAAGAGTTACGACAAACTTACACAATACCTACCTTTACCTACATTGTAGGTAGGTAAGTTACAAAACAAGTAAAAATGTTTTTATTGTTTTTCAATAATAAAAAGACGTAGGTAGTTTTTTTTTCCCTTTACTACAAAAAATACATGTAGGTATAGTTCGTATACATATAAAGGGTAACCAAACTCATTTTTTATTTATTTTTTTATTCATTTTTTATTTATTTTTTCGTATCATTAGGGCATAACCTCTGAGCATGAGTTATTACCAGTCAACATGCTATTGAAAACAATAAAAATATAAAATTAAATAGAATTTCAGCTGGTATTTGCTAAATTTGGCAAAAAAAACTTTTAGGTAGATACATAATTATTTGCAAAATTGGGCAAAAGTGGAAAATTAAAAAAAAAAAAAAAAAATATTGGACCTGCTGAAAAAAATGGAAAAATGGTAATCTCCAAAACGAAGCGGGCATTTGACTGAAGACTGAACCCTAGCACGGGCGTTGTCCGGGTCCGATTTCTGGCGGGGTCGAAAAATTTACCGCTCTTAAATGTCATCGGTATCTTCCTATATAAGGTAGTGGTAGGTGGTACCTACTTTAGATCGGAAGAGCGTCGTGTAGGGAAAACGGAAGTGCCAAGTCAAATCGCCATGGAGAGTGTGAAGGACTCTGTAGAAACGAAAGATGTTCGGAACACTCCAACCAAGCCAGACAAATTACCAGCGAGCGTGCGGCGAAGTATGTTCAGGAACAGCAGCGGACGACAGAAGGCCAACTTCATTAATCAGACTATCAAAGGAGTTGACGGGTTGGCTACCAGACGATCGCGTCTTACTAGAATGTCCAGTGCGCCAAGTACTCACGTGACCATAGATACTTATGTATGTAGGTAAGTAGCTATACCTATCTACCTACAGTAGGTACATAACCATAGGCGGTTCTTGCCTAAATTTTTGGGGGGGCTTGATTTTGAAGGTACACCTTCAAAATTTTGATTTAGCTTTATGTAAAACACGTGACCAAAGCTGCCCTGCGCCGACAAACGACAGTGAGTTCCCAGGACACAGGCGGTGGTAAAGCGAGGAACGATGTGAAACGAGATGATCCGAGAGTGTTGAAAGACATGGTGATCCCTACGATCAGCATAACGGAAGATGATAACTTCCCTGAACATCATCGTGTTGAAACCCCAACAAACAGTCCTCTGTTAGGAGAACAAAGTTTCAGCCATTGGTCCGTGTGTCTGTCTTTCTGTCTGTCTGTAAACAAAATATCTCGAGAACGGTAAGAGCTAGAGACTTGAAATTTGGTATGTAGATGTCTCATGGCTTGAACTTCGTAATCTGATAAAATAGGAATACCTATAAATAGGCTATAGCTATTTATAGGTATTCCTCATTATAAACCCAATCTCATTATAAAAAAAAGGAAATTATGAGAACAAATTTTCCATTTTGTCCCGACAGTTTTTCATGTCAATCCGAAATAACAAACTAATTCTAATATTCTAATTTGAATATTAAATTTAATAATTTCTTTTAATACTTGGGTATATCTAGGTTTCCTAATTCCTAGGCAGTAGCTATTAACTGTTTATACAGAATGTCCTATTCAAAACCTGAAGAAGATATAAAATCCTGAAGAAAAATATGATTTCATTAAATTTCAGACAAATAAATAGTAGAGGAAACATTTTCTTAAATACATACCAAGCAACCAGTGGTTCAGTAGTCAGTACAGTGGACAACTCACTCAGAAAAAATAAATTTCAGACAAATAAATAGTAGAGGAAACATTTTCTTAAATACATACCAAGCAACCCCAGTGGTTCAGTAGTCAGTACAGTGGACAACTCACTCAGAAAAAGAGTCCGTTCTGGCCCAAAATATTATCAGAAAATGTTCTTCATGTAGGTATATTTCCGTCAAATTTCATCAAAAAAGGACAACCGTTCGAGAGTTATGGTGGAAACAAACAAACAAACAAACAAACACAATCAATCAAACAAACAAACAAACAAACAAACAGTTTTACAAGGTTCCATTGGTGGATGTGGCAGTTTCTTCGTATTAGTGGATGTCACATATTCACATCTCGAGGACAGGAACGATGACACAATGGAAGATCCTTTTCCTACAAGGCAAATATTAACAATAGTGCTTATTTATACTGCTCGCATAGGACTGAAAAGTCCCTTTACTCCAGCAGTAGGCTACAACTATTATTATGGTCAAATTCTCAAATTATATTGAGGATAAAATTTCATACCTCGGCTGGGATTGAACCCACGCCCTCCTGTTTACCAGGCGAGCGCCTTGACCACTACACCACCGAGGCAGGAAATATTGTACGAGTTACGAGTAAAACCCATAGTAGAGTTGTTTTTTACTTTCCTTATCCTATCCTATAGGAAGGAAAGTAATGTTATATAACCAGGTTTAATTCCTTTAAGCTTTGCACATTGCATATACAAATAGTTGCACGGCGTTCATACAAAATGAGTTTATTAAAACAACTTTCATGGGTGACCACACTGACCACTAAGCATGTTAGCTTTTCTCGGCTCCATTCAGGGCACTCAGGCTGGGCAAGGTTAATGTGAGGAGGCGGGTAGCTTGTCGCCGAATCCAGGGTATTACCTATAACCCCGTAAAAAAAAAAAGAAGTAGCATTTAGGGTACATACCCCCTTGTTAGACAAAATTTTCGATGGTCAGTTTTAAGTGCCAAATACGTTTTGAGTAGCCTGCGGAGCAAAGTCCACTTGTTGATTGTGACATGACTGAAATACGTCCACCATAGTAGTCCACTCCAAAATTCCACACTGTTATAGTGTGGAATTTAAGCTTTGCACATTGCATATACAAATAGTTGCACGGCGTTCATACAAAATGAGTTTATTAAAACAACTTTCATGGGTGACCACACTGACCACTAAGCATGTTAGCTTTTCTCGGCTCCATTCAGGGCATTCAGGCTGGGCAAGGTTAATGTGAGGAGGCGGGTATCTTGTCGCCGAATCCAGGGTATTACCTATAACCCCGTAAAAAAAAAGAAGTAGCATTTAGGGTACATACCCCCTTGTTAGACAAAATTTTCGATGGTCAGTTTTAAGTGCCAAATACGTTTTGAGGTCCCTCATAAAGCCTAATCCCAAGTTTCAGTCATTGGTCCGTGTGTCTGTCTTTGTCTTTTTTGTTAAATAATCTTGAGCTTCGTGTGTCAGTGAACTTATGACTTGTTTGTCTTTCAGGGGAATGCTTACACCCACCGAGTATCGTCTGCATAAGAAATGTAACGCGGCGGCTTTGGAGAGATCTGATTCCCTTGGAGATAACATTGCCGTCAACTAAACACCGCACCCGATAACACAGCCGCCTTTCAATGATGACGAAGGCCTTTTTTTAAATCTGGTGTGAACATCACACGACTTTCCTTATCCTATTGAATAATACTTGTTCGAGTGTTCTTTTACCCTGACTTTTACAATATCTCTAACCGTTTTCTCGCTATAGCTGAAAACCGCCAAAAAACGGTCGAAATCTGTCCAAAAGCGGTAAAAATACCGCCAACCGCAGCACCCATCTCAACCAAACCGTTTTGTGTTGCATCCTTCGATCTGATTCCCTTGGAGATAACATTGCCGTCAACTAAACACCGCACCCGATAACACAGCCGCCTTTTAATGATGAAGGCCTTTTTTTTAAAATCTGGTGTGAACATCACACGACTTTCCTTATCCTATTGAATGATACTTGTTTGAGTGTTCTTTTACCCTGACTTTTACAATATCTCTAACCGTTTTGTCGCTATAGCTGAAAACCGCAAAAAAAAAAAACGGTCGAAATCTGTCCAAGAGCGGTAAAAATACCGCCAACCGCAGCACCCATCTCAACCAAACCGTTTTGTGTTGCATCCTTGTCACATTTGTGAATCGACTTTCACGACAAACCTCCCTTCCAAGGCAGAACGTACATTGTGAAAGGCGTTCAGGCCTATGAGATTCCAACCCTACACAAACATCACGGCTGGGATAAGGAATACAGAGGTTGGGAGCGAGATTACAACATCAACGGAAGGTCTGTTGATAACGCTAATCACACCGGTGTGGGTAATACGGTGGAGGCTGGATTGAGGAATGCAAGTGACACTGGGAACACAGCCCCGATTCAAACCAAGAATCACAACGAGGCAAAGTTCGTCTACAGTCAAAACTACGTTAGCGACACCCACAATCCAACCCATAAGTAGAGGTGGCAAAGATCGGTTCACTTTAGGGAATAAGTTCCAACCGTTCAGTTCCTTTCATGGAACTGTTCCCAATATAAGTTCAGATCCTTGTCACATTTGACATTTACATACCAAATTTCAAGTCTCTAGCTTTTACCGTTCTCGAGATATTTTATTTCCAGACAGATAAGGACAGACAGACACACGGACCAATTGCTGAAACTTTGGATTTAGGCTCTAGGGACCTCAAAACGTGTTTTGGCACTAAAAACTGACCATCGAAAATTTGACCCGATTACATTACTTTCCTTCCTATAGGATAAGGAAAGTAAAAACCTTAGCAGTTATACAGTGGTGAGTATTGTCTCTCTCTTCGCCGATCTGATGAGGAGCACACTACGACACAGACCACACGAGTCTTATGTCGCCTCCGGACTAATGTTGAGAAACATGAATATTCCAACATGATTGCTTACCAGTTTCCTGGGACATGGAAGTCATATGTATTTCCGTACAGTGTGTAACAGTCAAGCGAGAAAGGTCAACCTACTTGCCTATGGTCTTCTACAGTTACAAGCCACAAAGTTTTTTTCCTATACCCATAATTATTAATATTATGAGTTATGGGTATGGCCTTTTGATTTCGTGGCGATGAACTGTTTAGTAGAGTTTAGAGTCTTCGTTGTAGCACACCTATCCCGTAGTGTGTCCCTCATTAGATGTACGGGAAGAGACAATACTTCCCAATAAAGTGCTGAATCAAACTAAGAGCACCAGAAATCCAGAAAGTAGGTAACAAATTCAAACAGTTACAGACCCACCCAGTTATCCAACCTATGGGAGTCCAATACCTCCAACAACGCCTCCAACGCCTTATCCCACCTACGCTACTCCACCTCCCAGCACAGTTCCTTCAACTGTCCCTCCTTATCCACCATCCATTTCACCTCCTTCACGATCCACTCCCTCCGTCCATATCATTCCCAACTGTCAGCTTTCCCTCTTACGACGCGATCACCCCTCCAACGTTCCCTGGACATTACCCTCCCACCTTTATTCCATCCCCTCCGTCCTATTTCGCCGATCTGATGAGGAGCACACTACGACACAGACCACACGAGTCTTATGTCGCCTCCGGACTAATGTTGAGAAACATGAATATTCCAACATGAACTACTGGAACTTTCTCTTACCCAAAGTGGGTAACCACACGCTCTGCTACCAAACAAGCTAACCACGCTCTGCTACCAAACAAGCTGTGGGGATCGGAAGAGCGTCGTGTACGGAAAGAGTGTAGATCTCGGACAAGCTGTGGGGTTTTTTGCGCCTTCTTCTTCTTCCTAACCCGCCGTTCCCCCAACCCACAACCTGTTAAATTTGAATGGGGAAAAAAGACTAACACTTGAAACTTCTTATTTGAACTTGGAATATTTATACACATAAAGTTTATTGATATTTCAGACAGGTTATTTAACAGTTGACAAATTATGATCTCTTATTGAACTTATTAGGTCTTTACTGATTACAAAGTACTTGGAAAAATCACTGGGTCTTTCTTCTACTTACTTAATGTCTTCTGATTATTATTATTATTATGTTAATGTTTTCATGTGCTTCTTCAATGATGTTTCCTAGTTAACTATTTAGAAATTACTGATAATAGTTCTTTTTACGTACTTTTTGTACCCAACTATTATTTTTGAACAAGATTGACTAAGGATGTATTTCGTGTTGTTATTTTTTATTTAGTTGACCAAATATAACATGATTAATTTTTTAGAAAGTTATCTTACGTTTGTTTTTCTGTGAACATCAGTGAGCATGAATACATGTTATGAAAAGTTATTAACGAGGTCTGTTCTTTGATAGATACAAAAAGTAAAAAAGCGTAAAACAAAAGCAGGGGTAGAACTTTTACCAAACTAAACCCTAATACATATTATGAAAAGTCCATTATTATTAACGAGGTCTGTTCTTTGATAGATACAAAAAGTAAAAAAGCGTAAAACAAAAGCAGGGGTAGAACTTTTACCAAACTAAACCCCTCTTGAATTAAAAACAAGTGTTTTACTGCCGTTTTTATTTCGCAGCAAGCTAAACAACTGCTACATTAGACGCGTGTGGTCTGTGAATAAAAATAAAAATTAAAGAAAATCAAAGGCCCGTGCCCCTGCGAGTGCCTCCAATGCCTTCCCTACTACATACGGGCCTTTTCATTTCCTCTCTCGTAAGCTTCATCCATACGACTCTACTGAAATAAAGAAAATCAAAGGCCCGTGCTCCTGCGAGTGCCTCCAATGCCTTCCCTACTACATACGGGCCTTTTCATTTCCTCTCTCGTAAGCTCCATCCACACGACTCTACTGAAAGCGCGACCCATGGGGCAAATCAAAGTGGTCGGGCCAGGGCAATCCATCTGGACAGTCAGTCTGGAAGCATGTGTCACTTATTGCGACGCGTCAGATGAGTGTGATGCGGTCAACTATCATTCGCCCACGCACAAGTGTCGACTGTTCACCCCTTGCACCCATGTGTACACGACGTACGCATCGCTCGATTATTATTTCTACTCGAAAAGACCGCAGAGTAAGTGTGACGAAAATTTAATTTCCAATAGATCGTAGTAAAAATAAAATTATTATATATTTTTTTAAAGAGGTTTGATAGAGAGAGGGAACTGTAACTGCTAAGGTCTTCTCGTCCCGAAATAGAGAAGGAAGACAGGAGAGGAGAAAGTCAGCCATTCCGAAAACCAACAGTATCCGTTCAGGATAAAATCCGCCCCGGGTGGGAATCGTAATCACGACTTAGCGCTTACAAGGCAGACACGCTACCAACCAAGCTAACTAGGCTGGCTAAGGGGCTCTTTAATCCTATTTCATTCCCTAATTTTTCATTTTTCAGTCCTGGATCACGGCTATGTGTTCGACAAGGACAGGGACACTTGTGTTAAGCTGATGGAGACCGACTCCGATATGAGCCATCTTCTAAAGTAATAGGTATTATTCTTGTCACTGGTGTTTGTGAGGCTTGTTTGGCACTTGACATGGAGTTCTGATGACCAAAAGGTGAAGACTGGGATTGGGTATTAATTCGAGTTTCATTGGAAGTGTCATAATTACTTGAAGGTTGTGTTTGAGTTTGACTGTCCCTCAGGGCTTGAGATTGGTTATTCCTCGAGTCTTGAGTCTGGGTTTGACTATCCCGCAAAACTAGAGTTGGATGACTTGAAATTTGAGTTTGGGTGTGACTGTCCCTCAAGGTTCTATGGTCACTGACAGACTGGGTTTGGTAAGCACCGGACAAACTCCCTCCACTTGCCGCATCTTCTAAAGTAATAGGTATGATTCTTGTCACTGGTGTGTGTGAGGCTTGTTTGGCACTTGACATGGAGTTTTGATGACCAAAAGGTGAAGACTGGGATTGGGTATTAATTCGAGTTTCATTGGAAGCGTCATAATTACTTGAAGGTTGTGTTTGAGTTTGACTGTCCCTCAGGGCTTGAGATTGGTTATTCCTCAAGTCCTGAGTCTGGGTTTGACTATCCCGCAAAACTAGAGTTGGATGACTTGAAAATTGAGTTTGGGTGTGACTGTCCCTCAAGGTTCTATGGTCACTGACAGACTGGGTTTGGTAAGCACCGGACAAACTCCCTCCACTTGCCGCATTCCTATTGAGAGTCCTCTCGCTTCCCGGAGAAGTTGGGGTTGGAGGAAGGGGCTGTCCAAACTCGTCCAACCCAAGGCTTAGATTGAGGGCTCGTTGAATTTCGGCCTCTTCTTCGGAATCAACTGAGTTTCTATTGGATGGTGTGGCTCGGGAGCTCTGGCTGTGACTCGTACTAGGGTTGGATAGAGGTGAGGTTGAGGTACCTAAGGACAGTAAAATAGAACCAAACTGTTCTGTAACAAAAAGTTTTTTTTTTCATCCTAGGAATAGTTTAACAGTTTGTTTCCAGACCTCATGTGCTAATAAGGGGTTAAAGTTAAGAAGTTACCACTTTGATAGAATTCAAATCAGTCAATGAAAAACCGAAAAACTCCGACGTTCGAGCATTAACGCAGTCTAACTCTTGTCTAAACTAAAACTACTTTGAACAGCTTGACCCTTCAAGGATTCCTCATAAGACATTCTTCCTCCTCTCTTTCCAGACTTCACAAGGTCAGATTACATCCCGTCCAATCAGCAGCCGGGCCTCGACCCCAACCCCTTCTGTTCGGTTCTGGAGATAACAGGCCACTGGCACCGCGTCCCCTGTAACCACGGTCACTACATGAGCCTCTGCGAAGTCCCCGCCTTCTACACCCTCTTCAAACATGGCAGCCTGCCCACCCACTTCCCCTTCAATGACCCCCTGCCTCCGTCTATATCATTCCCCACCGTCAGCTTTCCCTCTTACGACGCGATCACCCCTCCAACGTTCCCTGGACATTACCCTCCCACCTTTATTCCATCCCCTCCGTCCTATTTCCCAGGTGACACTCCGTCCCAGCCTCCTGCACAGTTTCCACCGTCCAATTATCCATACGGGGGATTCACGCCTCCTTCATTTCCTCCACCAAATTATCCTCCCTTTCCTTCGCCGCCTTTCCCGACCTTTCCGCCTGGAAGCTACTCGCCGTATGGTCCACGATTTCCTTCAGGATACCCAGGTGTTCCGAGCCCATCGCCTCAATACCCTCCTCCTCAACCACCTTCAACCTCTCCACCATTTAGTACCGCCCCAACACCTCCTTTTCCCCCACCCAGTTATCCAACCTATGGGAGTCCAATACCTCCAACAACGCCTCTAACGCCTTATCCCACCTACGCTACTCCACCTCCCAGCACAGTTCCTTCAACTGTCCCTCCTTATCCACCATCCATTTCACCTCCTTCATATCCTTCTCCTTTAACCCCGCCTCCAACTTCTCCAGCCACTTATCCATCTTATGGTCAGCCAGGTCCTGGAACGTTCCCTTCTCCATCCGTTCCATACCCGACACCTCCCTATCCGCCTCAAACACCTCCGCCATTCCCTCCACCAACCCAGGCTCCCTATCCTCAAACCTCACCTCCAACTTTCCCGTCCTACCCCACATCTCGTCCTCACATTCTCCGCAATTCCCTCCACCAACCCAGGCTCCCTATCCTCCAACCTCACTTCCAACTTTCCCGTCTTACCCCACATCTCGTCCTCACATTTACTACACACTACCACCAGTGCCACCTAAAGAGGCTCCTCGAGGATCCTTTTATCCTTCACCGCTTCCGCCATTCCCTCCACCAACCCAGGCTCCCTATCCTCAAACCTCACCTCCAACTTTCCCGTCCTACCCCACATCTCGTCCTCACATTTACTACACACTACCACCAGTGCCACCTAAAGAGGCTCCTCGAGGATCCTTTTATCCTTCACCGCCTCAAGGACAACCTCCCTTCCGACCTTCGTACAGCAAACCCTTCCCGCTTCCTGACCACCGGACACCTCAACCGCCCATTTATTACCACCCCCTTCAACCGCAGTACCCGCAGAATAGACCGAGCGACCCGCGCCACCAACCTCCTCCAGTGCCTCAGAGGCCTCCGGATGACTGTAACTGTCATGTGACCAGTCCTCCACTGGTGGTCTCCACATTCCCACCCGCTATCGACCCTTACTTCCCTCCTCTTCTCATCTATCATCCAGGCTATCAACCACAGCCTCCGGGAAGTTATGGTCAACCGCAGCCTCCGGGAAGTTATGGGCAACCACAGCCTCCGGGAAGTTACGGTCAACCACAGCCTCCGGGAAGTTACGGTCAACCACAGCCTCCGGGAAGTTACGGTCAACCACAGCCTCCGGGAAGTTATGGTCAACCACAGCCTCCGGGAAGTTATGGTCAACCACAGCCTCCGGGAAGTTACGGTCAACCACAGCCTCCGGGAAGTTACGGTCAACCACAGCCTCCGGGAAGTTATGGTCAACCACAGCCTCCGGGAAGTCTCCCAACGCCTCCCTACAAAGGCTATGTCCCTCCTGCTGCCCATCCCACGAACATCCCGTACCCAACTCTACTATGGGTTGTACTCGTCACTCGTACAATATTTGCCTTGTAGGAAAAGGATCTTCCATTGTGTCATCGTTCCTGTCCTCGAGATGTGAATATGTGACATCCACTAATGTTTTTAATTCAAGAGGGGTTTAGTTTGGTAAAAGTTCTACCCCTGCTTTTGTTTTACGCTTTTTTTACTTTTTGTATCTATCAAAGAACAGACCTCGTTAATAATAATGGACTTTTCATAATATGTATTAATGCTCACGGATGTTCACAGAAAAACAAACGTAAGATAACTTTCTAAAAAATTAATCATGTTATATTTGGTCAACTAAATAAAAAATAACAACACGATCCAAAAGGAAATTTCTTCTTAGATTTTGGGCCTTTGGGATCCTCCTGAATGATTTGTTCAGTTTTGGTTAACTTTGCCAAGGATTTACCAATTGCATTTTGAGTCTAATCTACATTCTACTATTTAGTACCAATAGTTACTATCTTACTATACTAAACCACTTGTATTGTTTGATTTTTCAGAGCAAGCATCCAAACCTTTGGACCAACATTACCAATTGCATTTTGAGTCTAATCTACATTCTACTCTTTAGTACCAATAGTTACTATCTTACTATACTAAACCACTTGTATTGTTTGATTTTTCAGAGCAAGCATCCAAACCTTTGGACCAACAAACGACCGCTAGTTCTCGATGATGTAGGCTGAGTTGCTTCCCCGAGAAGGTAAAACCTGTACATGTTATTGAATCTTGACAGTTTTGGACTGGAGAGCAAAACACTCATTTCATATGGGGAAGTCCATCAAAAGTTGTCTTCAGCCCATTTAGCTCTGACAGTTTTAATCCCTTGAAAGGTATCCAGAATCCAATATCAACTCTAAGAGTTTCACCTCAAGGTAGTATGTATTGAAATTCCTAACTCAAAATACCTATGACGACCATGATCTGAGTTTAAACTTGGTATATTTCAACCGACTGGATTTTCAGCTATCTGAGCAGTTTTTAAATTTTCGCTGATGAGAAGAGGGTGTAACCAATTTTAAACTCAGCTTGTGGTACTGCTCATAGGCAACTCGTAAGAGTTTCACCTCAAGGTAGTATGTATACTTAAAATTCCTAACTAAAAATACGTATGACGACCATGATCTGAGTTTAAACTTGGTATATTTCAACCGACTGGACTTTCAGCTATCTGAGCAGTTTTTAAATTTTCGCTGATGAGAAGAGGGTGTAACCAATTTTAAACTCAGCTTGTGGTACTGCTCATAGGTCGCACATCTAATGAGGGACACACCACGGGATAGGCGTGCTACAACGAAGACTCTAAACTCTACTAAACAGTTCATCGCCACGAAATTAAAAGGCCATACCCATAACTCATAATATTAATTATTATGGGTAATGGAAAAAACTTTGTGGCTTGTAACTGTAGAAGACCATAGGCAAGTAGGTGATCTTTCTCGCTTGACTGTTACACACTGTACGGAAATACATATGACTTCCATGTCCCAGGAAACTGGTAAGCAATCATGTTGGAATATTCATGTTTCTCAACATTAGTCCGGAGGCGACATAAGACTCGTGTGGTCTGTGTCGTAGTGTGCTCCTCATCAGATCTTAGGCGAAGAGAGAGAGACAATACTCACCACTGTATAACTGCTAAGGTTTTTACTTTCCTTATCCTATAGGAAGGAAAGTAATGTAATCGGGTCAAATTTTCGATGGTCAGTTTTTAGTGCCAGAACACGTTTTAAGGTCCCTAGAGCCTAAATCCAAAGTTTCAGCCATTGGTCCGTGTGTCTGTCTGTCTGTCTGTCCTTGTCTGTCTGGAAACAAAATATCTCGAGAACGGTAAAAGCTAGAGACTTGAAATTTGGTATGTAGATGTCAAATGTGACAAGGATGCGACACGAAACTTCGTTGTATAAAAGTGCGACTCTTGAGTGGAGCTTAACTAATTTTAGGACTGTTTGCTATTACACCCAAGACTCAAAGTAAGCTCTTTTTGTACGACAAGAAGGTAACCACTAGGCGAGTTGTTGTATAAAAGTGCGACTCTTGAGTGGAACTTAACTAATTTTAGGACTGTTTGCTATTACACCCAAGACTCAAAGTAAGCTCTTTTTGTACGACAAGAAGGTAACCACTAGGCGAGTACTATTACACCTAAGACTCAAACCACTAGGCGAGTTTTAATGCCCAATTTTCAAACACTATTATGCTCAATTTTCAAACACATCGGGTGACATGGGGATTAAATTCCATGCCTGGGACCGGGTTTGAATCCGGGCTAGGCGAGTTTTAATGCCCAATTTTCAAACACTATTATGCTCAATTTTCAAACACATCGGGTGACATGGGGATTAAATTCCATGCCTGGGACCGGGATTGAATCCGGGCTCTCCTGTTTACTCAACCCGTCCTTTGGGGCTGGTCGGCCCCTACACCTAAGCCTCAGTTTGGGCTTTTTGTGTGTGTCTCCTGTTTACTAGTCGAGTGTCTTGACCATTACACCATCACACCTATGTAACGTGCTTCTGAAGCGTGTGGTTACATATTGATATCTGACCATTACACCATCACACCTATGTAACGTGCTTCTGAAGCGTGTGGTTACATATTGATATCAATAATTTTTAACTAAAGATTGTAAAAATTTGAGATATACGAAAGGAAAAATCAGTTCCATCAACAGTAATGTAGAAAAAAATAAACTCTTAAAACTGTGTAATTAACAATTGAATGTGTTAAACTAAACAATAAAGAACGATACAATGTGTATTAAAAAATAACTTTGTTAGTTTTCTTTTTTTAGGACTAAATAAGATAAACCTATTGTTATATAAACGTAGTCGTACTTAAGAATCAAAATCACATTCAGTAAGCTTAGGAAACTTATAAGTAGGACGTGATAAGTGCTTTATAAAAGTAATATGTACATATCTTATATTAATGCCAGGAAATCTCATCATGGTTGAGTGCACCTAAGCAATTTTATTGGTTAAATATAACCAATCAAATTGCCTACAAGCTGAGTTTAAAATTGGTTCAAGTTACACCCTCTTCTCATCAGCGAAAATTTAAAAACTGCTCAGATAGCTGAAAATCCAGTCAGTTGAAATATACCAAGTTTAAACTCAGATCATGGTCGTCATACGTATTTTGAGTTAGGAATTTCAATACATACTACCTTGAGGTGAAACTCTTAGAGTTGATTGGATTCTGGATACCTTTCAAGGGATTAAAACTGTCAGAGCTAAATGGGCTGAAGCCAACTATTGATAGACTTCCCCATATGAAATGAGTGTTTTGCTCTCCAGTCCAAAACTGTCAAGATTCAATAACATGTACAGGTTTTACCTTCTCGGGGAAGCAACTCAGCCTACATCATCGAGAACTAGCGGTTGTTTGTTGGTCCAAAGGTTTGGATGCTTGCTCTGAAAAATCAAACAATACAAGTGGTGGTTTAGTAGTTATAGTAAGATAGTAACTATTGGTACTAAATAGTAGAATGTAGATTAGACTCAAAATGCAATTGGCGAATGTCCTCTATATCCTTGGCAAAGTTAACCAAAATTGAACAAATCATTCAGGAGGATCCCAAAGGCCCAAAATCTAAGAAGAAATTTCCTTTTGAGTCAAATGCCATCAAAATTCGAGTCAGTGCAGAACAGACAAACTAGGTAAATGAAATCAGCGAGTTCAAACTCAGACAACACCTGATTTATTCACCAGACTTACATACCTGTCAGAAAAGGTTCCATGCTCAGTCTAATGGCGTTCTGAAGCTCGTCCATACTGTTTTTTAATCCTATTTCATTCCCTAATTTTTCATTTTTTAAACTTCATTTTTCAGTCCTGGATCACGGCTATGTGTTCGACAAGGACAGGGACACTTGTGTTAAGCTGATGGAGACCGACTCCGATATGAGTCAGGGTGACATCGTGTGCACAAGACAAAATGGCCGCCTTCTGTCTCTAACTGGTCCGTCTAGTCAGGAGTTGGGGGTGAAACTCATGATATCGGCCCGACAAAGACCGCAGTATGTGTGGACAGGAGGGGGAGACCCGTGGGGGTGGAAGTCAGGTAAAGAAAAAGCGAAAAACTCCGTTTAGTTTTAAGAGTCTCTGACACGTTAGCGAAAAACTCCGTCTCCGAAAAAAAAAAACGGGCGTTGATTGCTTCGAACTCTTGAAGTTCCCGCGCCTCCCTGCAAGCTTGATAAACAGGGATGAAAAGGGGCCTATTATGGGGGAAAACTAGAGTCCATCTTGAGAAGGGACATAATTTTGACATACGTTCGAGCATTAACGCAGTCTAACTCTTGTCTAAACTAAAACTACTTTGAACAGCTTGACCCTTCAAGGATTCCTCATAAGACATTCTTAGGAGAGCTTTTGATACCTATTCTCTGGAGATGTTGGTATAGATAGTTGTGCCCCGTGAGAAGTTGAAAATGAGTGACAGATGCCTTCCTAGGTAATTAGAATGATGTCTGGGTTTTCAACAAGCGCCTGCCATTTCTTCCCTTGACTTTCTGCATGAATCCAGGCGTTGTGATTTTCTTTACTTCAGGATTTCACAAGTCTCTTAGTTGAATTGAAAGAAGGCCAACAAAAGCATTATAATGTAAGTAAATATTATAAAATCCCAAGTAGTGTTGATGCCTAGGTTATACTCACTCAGGACCTTCCCTTGCTTGAATAGCCTTTGGGTCACTGCTAGAATATGGCACCAATTCCAATCCCCAAACTTCCAAAGCACTGCTGATGACTTGAACGGAGAAGAAGCCACTGTCATCCATGTTTCCCGAGGGTTGCTTGATGAATTTCTGATACTCGTCTGATTCCTCGCCACACTCTGCCATCCTCATCCGTTCTTCATCATCCATTCTCTGACCGAGAGATGCTAAGTCAACAGGAGTGAAGTAGGAACCTTGCAGAAGTGCATTCAAGCAATGTTGGGCACACAGGCATCCTTCTTGCTGGAAGGAAAAGAAAGAGAGGTATCATTCTACATGTTTAGTATCTAGGGGCTTGGTTAAAGACATACAGTAAGACCCTAGATGAGCAGATAATTAGGTACCTACATTCCTGTTTACAGGAAATACACCAATGGCTTGTTTTGATATCACAAATTACACCAGGGCAGAATCAAGTCATTTCAAAATAAGGCCTAAATCAAGGGATATTAAACTACGGTAGATGAGCGTCTGGATGGGGGACTCCAAACAGAGTGACTACCTGTTGATCTTGAAAAAGAGGTGAAAGAAATGTTCATAGGTACATACCCTTTCATGTAATATCAGATCCATTATTGCCACAGGGGGAAAGCAGAAAGCTCGTCTCAAAATCAAGAGTTCATTTATCACTTTAGTACTTATTTTCTTGATGTTCTCGCTTCCAAGACATTTTAAAATAAGGCCTAAATCAAGGGATATTAAACAACAGTAGATGAGCATCTGGATGGGGGACTCCAAACAGAGTGACTACCTGTTGATCCTGAAAAAGAGGTGAAAGAAATTTTCATAGGTACATACCCTTTCATGTAATATCAGATCCATGATTGCCACAGGGGGAAAGCAGAAAGCTCGTCTCAAAATCAAGAGTTCATTTATCACTTTAGTACTTATTTTCTTGATGTTCTCGCTTCTAGGAATTCAGAACTAAACAGAAAGTAGAAAACCCAACTATCATAAGGCTAAAGTTTCAATTTCAGGCAAAAAATACAAAAACCAGAAAATAACTTACACTTGACTAGTCTTTAGTCTCAGGCCGTGGTTATGAACAGGGCCATCGTAGGACATCGTCGGACTTTTTGCGTGTAAAGTTGGCGGGAAATTCGAATTTTTGACACAAGTCACAAGTCTGCCTTTTCCCTTTTCCTTTTTTGGAATGTTGAAAAAAATAGTTCAAGGAGGTCGGATTGTCGGAAAACAGAAGACCTAAAAAAAGTGCAGCCAGTGTAAAAAATCGGACTCTTTCATTTTTCAAGAAAAACTTGGCAACAGTGTAAAAAAAATCCGTCTTCGTATCGAGCGTTTTGATTGGTCGCTCAGAAATGAAAGAAAAACAACAACGGAGGGGAGAAAATGGAGAAATCCATGAAAACAACATGGCGGCAGATCATCAGTGCTGTGCAGAATCGCGGTGAGTCTGTAAATATCATACGTTTTCACACTATGAAATGAAAAAAATGTTTCGTAATTTCTCCACTAGATGTCGTCATGTTTGTTGAATTTCCAATTTTTACCCCCACTCCTGACGCAGAGTGAACGCCGCATCGATGCGGCGTAGGAATGAAAAACAGACCTAGTGTAAAAATCGGACTCTTTCATTTTTCAAGAAAAACTTGGCAACAGTGTCGAAAAAATCCGTCTTCGTATCGAGCGTTTTGATTGGTCGCTCAGAAATGAAAGAAAAACAACAACGGAGGGGAGAAATCCATGAAAACAACACAAACCTCCCTTCCAAGGCAGAACGTACATTGTGAAAGGCGTTCAGGCTTATGAGATTCCAACCCTACACAAACATCACGGCTGGGATAAGGAATACAGAGGTTGGGAGCGAGATTACAACATCAACGGAAGGTCTGTTGATAACGCTAGTTACACCGGTGTGGGTAATACGGTGGAGGCTGGATTGAGGAATGCAAGTGACACTGGGAATACAGCCCCGATTCAAACCAAGAATCACAACGAGGCAAAGTTCGTCTACAGTCAAAACTACGTTAGCGACACCCACAATCCAACCCATACCCACAATCCAGCCCACGTGGATAAAGACGTCAATGGAGGAACCATTAAATTCCATGGCAACCCTAATAACAGTACCATTCAGAATACGTCTTCGTATCGAGCGTTTTGATTGGTCGCTCAGAAATGAAAGAAAAACAACAACGGAGGGGAGAAATCCATGAAAACAACATGGCGGCAGATCATCAGTGCTGTGCAGAATCGCGGTGAGTCTGTAAATATCATACGTTTTCACACTCTTTTTATGTTAATTTAAAGTTTTAGTTATTAAAATTTAATCATTTAATGCCTTAAATTTCAATAATCGTTTACATTTTGACTGCAATCAACTTACTTTTTTAGTTTTTATTTAAGAGTTTTTAGTAAAAGGAAGACCTCGTTAAGTTCTAGTCATACAAGCAAACCTTTTACAATGTCATACAAAACTGCTCTATGATGGAGTACCTACATCCAAATTTTTTATTTTAATTAAAAATCAAACGTACATTTGAATTGCATTTAAGTAATTACTCAGTTTTTTATTCCTGGGAAGTGAATCCTCTATCTAATAAGATCAAATTGAATTCAAAGAGGTGAGTGCTCTTCTTTCCAATTTATGGGTTGTCTGGTAAAATTTAATCAATACCTCTCTCTACCTTCATCACAATACCTACACAGGAAAAAGGGCAAAAAAAAGGATGTCAATCTTTTTTTTATATCTGCCTTCATTTTTCAGTTTATTCTATGTACTTATGAATAATATTAATACCTTTTTGATTAGCATTTGTATGCAGGATGTCTGCAGTTTTTTTATGAATTATTTTTCAAATCACTTGCATGACTTCTTATTTTTATGTGTGCCTCTTCTTTTGTAGGTCCTGTAGTAAGATATTCATTTGCATGCCAGGTACTTTGTGCTTGAAGAGAGCTGGTTATATCCATAATTATTGGAAATAATAAATCATCACTCAGCCAAAAAGGATATGTAGGTACTTACAGATAGTAAAAGAAAACTTCAGACCAGGAAGTTCTTATTACTCTTTTCAAATACTTCAAAGGTAACTATGCAGAAGTCATGTCCGTGGAAGAGAAAAGCTCCTTTTTGTATTTAACCTAACCCTATAATAACACTAATCACTGCTTTAATTGTGAAAACTCCTTCTTGCATTTAACCTAACCCTATAATAAAACTGGTCACTGCTTGTTTGTGCCAGTTCCTGTGGTAGCAATCTAGCAATATTCCACGGACGTGACTTGTGCACAAGTATGTATTTCAAAACACATTCATGATTGATCTCACACAACTTTTGTTTTTCTTATAAGATCAGAACTTTTTAAAATCCAATGCATTTTGTTTTACTACAAAGTTTAGGTACCTTCAGGTCTATACCAAGTTTGGTACTTGTGCAGAAGTCACGTCCATGGAATATTACTACCAAAGGAACTGGCATAAACAAGCAGTGATTAGTATTATTATAGGGTTAGGTTAAATACAAAAAAGAGCTTTCTTTTCCACGGACGTGACTTTTGCATAATTACTGTGATGGTAAGGTATAAATCTCCGTTACAGAAAAGTCTTGGGGGGTTTCAGCGAGCAAAAGGTTATGAGCACAGTCTCAAGCCAGTTGCATCACAATTGGTTCACTCCACTGTTCAGTGAACCGTAGACATCACTGAATCCCTCATTGATTGAGTCCACAATCTAATGTGAAAATGATCCTTTGGCGATATGTTAGACAAACATCATCAAAAACAGACTAGCAGTTAGGTAGTTAAAGTAGAACAAAGAATTCTAGATTGCAAGCCTCCCTCTCAATCTAGGTCAACTATGAAGTTTCCTTCAATGTGTTTTATTGAGAGTTTGTGTAAAATAAACAATCATTAATTTAACTGGACTATAATTTTTTCCCCCAATTTGAGTAGGTAAGATTTAACTTGATTTTTTAAATTATGTAGTCTGTTTATCTTCCAAGTTGATGAAAATTCCTACAACTCACTAAAAAACTTACCCACCCCTAAGTTTGCTAACAGGTTCATAAGTTTTAAAATGTTCTTTGACCTAGGAGCATGCTTGATTGAGTAAGTAGGTAAGAATTAACTTGATTTTTTAAATTATGTAGTCTGTTTATCTTCCAAATTGATGAAAATTCCTACTTACAACTCACTAAAAAACTTACCCACCCCTAAGTTTGCTAACAGGTTCATAAGTTTTAAAATGTTCTTTGACCTAGGAGCATGCTTGAACACTATGCCTGAACAGTTTCTGAGTACCCTCAGAGGTTAAAAAGGTTCCAGGGAGGAGACTTATTTAAGCTTGCAATATTTTTTTTTCTTTGGACTTACCTACCTTTCTTTGTGTACAATAGTGTACCTATCTAAAGAAAAAGAAGTGATTTTTTTATTTACATAAAATATTTAAGTACCTACTTACATATCTAAAACCTAAAACTAGGTTGTCTAATTTTGGTAAGGTTACAGATGTACGCTTGCATTTTCCTAGAGGAAACAAAACCATTATGTTGTTGTTTACAAATGTCGGTACATTGACCATTAGGCCATTTTCCTACGCATGTCCCAGTATTTTTCTACAATGGAACTGCTGGCTTCCAAGGCTGGACAGGAATTTAGGTGTGCTTGGTTCATGGGAGGGTTAAGGGAACATAAAGCAGATTGAACCATTGGTTGCCCAACTTTCTGACCGTGAGCCAGTGTTGTTTGAAGTTGCAGATGTACGCTTGCATTTTCCTAGAGGAAACAAAACTATTATGTTGTTGTTGTTTACAAATGTTGGTACATTGACCATTAGGCCATTTTCCTATGCATGTCCCAATATTTTTCTACAATGGAACTGCTGGCTTCCAAGGCTGGACAGGAATTTAGGTGTGCTTGGTTCATGGGAGGGTTAAGGGAACATAAAGGACAGTTAGGAGAGTTTTTGATACCTATTCTATGGAGATGTTGGTATAGATAGTTGTGCCCCGTTAGAAGTTGGAAATGAGCGACAGATGCCTTCCTAGGTAAATTAGGAATGATGTCTGGGTTTTCAACAAGCACCTGCCATTTCTTCCCTTGACTTTCTGCACGAATCCAGGCGTTGTGATTTTCTTTACTTCAGGATTTCACAAGTCTCTTAGTTGAATTGAAAGAAGGCCGCCAAAACCATTATAATGTAAGTAAATATTATAAAATCCCAAGTAGTGTTGATGCCTAGGTTATACTCACTCAGGACTTTCCCTTGCTTGAATAGCCTTGGGGTCACTGCTAGAATATGGCACCAATTCTAATCCCCAAACTTCCAAAGCACTGCTGATGACTTGAACGGAGAAGAAGCCACTGTCATCCATGTTTCCCGAGGGTTGCTTGATGAATTCCCTTGACTTTCTGCACGAATCCAGGCGTTGTGATTTTCTTTACTTCAGGATTTCACAACTCTCTTAGTTGAATTGAAAGAAGGCCAACAAAACCATTATAATGTAAGTAAATATTATAAAATCCCAAGTAGTGTTGATGCCTAGGTTATACTCACTCAGGACTTTTATTTTTTTATATTATATATAACCAAGCAAGTATAAATATTTTTTAAGTGTGTTTAAATTTCTTTTCCTTTTTTTTATGTGTATAAATTATTTTCAAAGACAAGTCAACTTTTCTTTTTCTAAAATAAAATTGTGTATATGTTAATTCATAAGTGAACTTTACTGATTGAGGAGAAAGGCACATAAACATTGTGTGTCTTCTGTTTGGGTGTAAAACCCAAGGGGAGATCCCTTCAAGGGAGAGAAACAGAGAGTGAGAGAGAGTAGTCATATTCAAAACAAACAATATAAATCATCCCATTTGGGAGAGCATTATGTGTATAAATTATTTTCAAAGACAAGTCAACTTTTCTTTTTCTAAAATAAAATTGTGTATAAGTTAATTCATTAGTGAACTTTACTGATTGAGGAGAAAGGCACATAAACATTGTGTGTCTTCTGTTTGGGTGTAAAACCCAAGGAGAGATCCCTTCAAGGGAGAGAAACAGAGAGTGAGAGAGAGTAGTCATATTCAAAACAAACAATATAAATCATCCCATTTGGGAGAGCAATTGAAAAGTTAAAATAAACAATTCACGTTATTGTGAGTAATCAATTCAAAAGTGGTCGAAACGTTAAACAAATCAATTTAACCCGTTCGGAAGCAGTCGGAAATTTAAACAATCCAAATTAACCCTTTCCAGGAAGCAGTCGGAAAGTTAAAACAAACAATTCAGAGTAATCCATTCAAAAGTGGTCGAAACGTTAAACAAATCAATTTAACCCGTTCGGAAGCAGTCGGAAATTTAAACAATTCAAATTAACCCTTTCCAAATTAAGAAGCAGTTGGACCAGGAAGCAGCCATGGCAAACAACCAGTGGAAATCCTTCCAGTCTCCCTCTGTTGATGAATTTCTGATACTCGTCCGATTCCTCGCCACACTCTGCCATCCTCATCCGTTCTTCATCATCCATTCTCTGACCGAGAGATGCTAAGTCAACAGGAGTGAAGTAGGAACCTTGCAGAAGTGCATTCAAGCAATGTTGGGCACACAGGCATCCTTCTTGCTGGAAGGAAAAGAAAGAGAGGTATCATTCTACATGTTTAGTATCTAGGGGCTTGGTTAAAGACATACAGTAAGACCCTAGATGAGCAGATAATTAGGTACCTACATTCCTGTTTACAGGAAATACACCAATGGCTTGTTTTGATATCACAAATTATACCAGGGCAACCCTTTCCAAATTAAGAAGCAGTTGGACCAGGAAGCAGCCATGGCAAACAACCAGTGGAAGTCCTTCCAGTCTCCCTCTGCTCTTCTCAACTCCGAGGCGTCTTCTATCTTCGACTTCAAGTCCATGTCACTGCAAGGGGCGGGGCTTAACCCTCTGCTCTTCTCAACTCCGAGGCGTCTTCTATCTTCGACTTCAAGTCCATGTCACTGCAAGGGGCGGGGCTTAACAACTTCCGGATCCCTCTGCTCTTCTCAACTCCGAGGCGTCTTCTATCTTCGACTTCAAGTCCATGTCACTGCAAGGGGCGGGGCTTAACAACTTCCGGAGCATCACGGGAGCAGGGGCGAATAACGTGGGAGGCGGGGGTTCGAGTGGCGGTCTCCTAGGCTCATCAGGGGGCAGTGGCCCATTCGGGAATTCGTCCCACGCGGGGTATAATCATCTCAACGTGTCTCTGTTTGCGGCGAAAAATGATCTCCATGGAGCCGGAGGAAACTCGTTGTTCTCCTCGTCTGGTTATAATTCATCCTCGGCTTCGGTTCCTCCTCCGATGAACTATAATATGTTTGGGAGTAACCATAACAACAATAACTCGTCCAATGCAAGGTAAGAATCCCCTTACCTACTTTCTGGGTCCGGTACAATGTCACCATTTATATCTGTCGATCCCAGAAGCGTGCGGCTTGTACTTCTCTCTCATTTGCACTGAGTTCTCCTGAACGTACGGGAGGGCGTGGGTTCAAAGCCCGGCAAGGGTGCACATTTAGTCAGACATAAATTTACATTTTTCTGTCCCTGGATAAAAGACATATCGGTGGGAAGGAGTACTATAAGTCGAGATTTTTTTTTTTCTTCAAGTGCTGGCCTTTGGAAGGTGGTGCCAATTGTTCACTTGTTATCATGAAGACCATTAAGCACTTACTTGCCCCTGAGCTCTGTTTAAGTTTTATCAAACCACTCTGACTGTGGTTTACATTGGTTTAGCCTTTAGCTTTAGAAAAATCTAAGGAATGAGGGATCCAATTAACACTTTTTTCCATCACCAATAAAACTAGCAATGTCTCAACACCTCTCTCTCTCTCTATCCAGGTTCCCTCCCATCGGGACTTTCTCGGCAAGCAATCCCTCGGCTGGAGGTCTTGGCGGCGGGGGTGGTAACATGAATAGGAATTTCAGAACTGGAGGTTTATAGGAAAAGCTCGCGCCCCCTCTGATTTGTCTCCGCGCCCCCCAGTTTGAGAACCTCTGTCCTAGCCTTTTCTTATATAGGGTCGGCGTCATGATGTTTATTTCTTAAGACACCCTTTTATTCCCTCCCACCCTCCCAGGGCAAAGAAGTGGCCGTCAACCTGTCTCTCCTCCCGCGCGGGTCCGTGGTATTCGAGGACATCACGGAAGACATAGTCAAGGGCCAAGTGCTCAAGCCCCTGGAGCGTGGTCTACCCCGGCACCCGAACACTGACCCTCTGCCCGGCCGCATTCGGTACCGGGCCCCCGACCATTCCGAAGTGGAGATCCCGTTCGGCGAGAAGGACCAGCGCGGGGATTTCACACTCAAGTAAGTTTTCTCTGTTGTGTTAGCGCACTTTTGTTAGCAATAAAAAAAGTTTTCCTCTTATAATAGATCAGTTGCGCTTACTTGGGTGATTAAATAATGACTCCCGCTTCGTTTGTTTGTGCGCAAGCGTTTCTGCACATTTTGATGTGAAATCTGACGTTACAACTCTTTGAACTTTTTCATTAGAACGGCAATTAAAAATTGAATTTTTGAACTTTTACAGTTACTTTTTCGGAGTTTTAACCTCAGATTTGGATTTTTCACAACTTTTTACGTAGGAATTGACCATTTATTAAATAATGTTTTCCCAATTGCAACTGCTCCATTGACTAGCCTGAAATTCACACGGCATAAAGTTCAAACAAATTTGTAAAGAAAAAAAAAAGAGAGAGGGGGAGAGAGAGAGAGGGAGAGAGACAGAGAGAGAGAGAGACTATTCTACTCTATTTCTATTCTAAGAGAAAGAGGAAGGGAGAGAGAAAGAGGAAGGGAGAGAGAGGGAGAGAGAGATACTTTCGTATTCTACTCTATTTCCATTATATTCTATTCTATTCCACAGACACGGAGACTGGGTGCAATTCCAGGTGGCGACGGACCGGCGGGATTCTCTACGTCGCGCCACACGCATCTCCCTCCTCCACGAGTCCTTTCTCGTCTCCGGGGAGAGACGTGAACAAGGCGTGGTCACGTCTATTCTACTCTATTTTCTATTTCTATTCTATTCTGTTCCACAGACACGGAGACTGGGTTCAATTCCAGGTGGCGACGGACCGACGTGATTCTCTACGTCGCGCCACACGCATCTCCCTCCTCCACGAGTCCTTTCTCGTCTCCGGGGAGAGACGTGAACAAGGCGTGGTCACGTCGCTATCCCCCAGTGAGGGGTATGGCTGGGTTCGTAGTGCGGAGCGAGAGCCGCGCCTGGCCTTCAAACTGGGCGAGGTGCTGGATCGAAGCGAGAGGGAGCTGAAGGTCAATGACGAGGTGGAGTTTACCACGGTACAGGTGAGTAAGCCTTGTAAGCGCTAGGCCGCGGGTTCGATTCCCGCCCGGGGTAGATTTTATTATGAACGGATAATAAGGTTCGTTCTTGGAACGGCTGGCTTTCTCCGTTCAAACTGGGCGAGGTGCTGGATCGAAGCGAGAGGGAGCTGAAAGTGATAGCTTCTACCTGTCTCGGTTATTTACATCATCCTCATACAGTATTACTAAATAAAGAATCTATTATCATCTGTTCCAGGACACTACATTGTCAGCGGGCGGTGCCCGTGGTCAGACCCAATACTCAGCTATACGTATGATTCGACTTAGTCCAGGCACGGTCCAGTTTGAGCTTTGTAACTTGTAAGTGTTAGGTCGTGCTTTCGATTCCTGCCCGGGGCAAAGTTTATTTTAAACAGACGAGGTTTGTTCTCGGAACGGCTGGCTTTCTCCTATCCTTTCTTTCTTCTCTCTTGGATTTCGGACGATAAGATCTTAGCAGTTACAGTTCCCCCTATCATTTGAGACCATTCATTTGAAGATTGCCCCTTTTTTTTAACCGTGGGCTAAGGTTGCAATTCTCCGTACCTTCCTTTTGTTTTACCTTGTGTGAATTGCCTTATTTTAGAATAGAATACATCCTGCTTATACTGCCAAAATGAGACTGAAAAGTCCCTTTACTCCCGCAGTCTAAACAAGGTTTTACATGTATTTGGTGCATTTTTTTTTTTTTTTTTTTAATAAAATTACAATCATAAAAAAGAGCCTTGCTTATATTATATTTATGCTGTTTAACATGGATAAATAAATTACTAATGCGTGTGTGAGATAAAACATGTCTAATTGTAATTTTGTTGCTCTATCCCCTATTCCAGTCACCATCGGGCCAGGATAAATCTCAGGAGAGCGGAGTTATAGCGTACAACAATGTGGATGGAGCGTTTACCAAATCCATCATATACTTCACCAAGGATTGCTGTGATCCCAAGTCCATACCTAGCCTAGGAGACAAGGTAATTAACTTTTCTTTAATTTTCCCTTCGAATTTCTTTAAATCCCTACTTGAAAATTTTCCCTCGGGGATAAGCCCATTTCTGTAGGTGCTGGGTCAACACGGAACCCCCAGAAAGTAAGCCGTTCAGACGGGGTCCGTGTTTTTCGTCAGCCTCTCAATCAGCCCTACCCTAGGGTGATCGCTTTGGGCTGACATTTGGTTTTGGCTACAAAAAATTTACGAGTAGATGCCCTTCACACTCAACCTTTGCTATTTCTTTAACAAGGGAAATTCCAGGCTGGTAGCCTCCCTGTTTAAAGTCCCGCTGACAAATACTCACCAAATATGCAATATAACTCATCAAATAGGTATGCAACATTTTGACAAAATACAATATTTTCAAAAAGACCATCGAAAATTTGACCCGATTACATTACTTTCCTTCCTATAGGATAAGGAAAGTAAAAAAGGGCCTTGCTTATATTTATGCTGTTTAACATGGATAAATAAATTACTAATGCGTGTGTGAGATAAAACATGTCTAATTGTAATTTTGTTGCTCTATCCCCTATTCCAGTCACCATCGGGCCAGGATAAATCTCAGGAGAGCGGAGTTATAGCGTACAACAATGTGGATGGAGCGTTTACCAAATCCATCATATACTTCACCAAGGATTGCTGTGATCCCAAGTCCATACCTAGCCTAGGAGACAAGGTAATTAACTTTCCTTTAATTTTCCCTTCAAATTTAAATCCCCACTTGAAAATTTTCCCTCGGGGATAAGCCCATTTCTGTAGGTGCTGGGTCAACACGGAACCCCCAGAAAGTAAGCCGTTCAGACGGGGTCCGTGTTTTTCGTCAGCCTCTCAATCAGCCCTACCCTAGGGTGATCGCTTTGGGCTGACAGTTGGTTTTGGCTACAAAAAATTTACGAGTAGATGCCCTTCATACTCAACCTTTGCTATTTCTTTAACAAGGGAAATTTCAGGCTGGTATCCTCCCTGATTAAGAGTCCCGCAGCCAGACTGAGCTGGTCTACTCCCTGTTAAGCGCTCTCCAGCCAGACAGAAATGGGCTCTAAGGGTACCTGGTATAAAAAATACAATTATTTCTGTTTGGTGTAGGTTGAATTCAACGTGTGTCAAGTGAAGAGCAACAAGCAGCTGGTAGCCGTCGAGATTCGCAAGCTA
Source organism: Diaphorina citri (assembly GCF_000475195.1). NCBI lineage: Eukaryota > Metazoa > Arthropoda > Insecta > Hemiptera > Psyllidae > Diaphorina > Diaphorina citri. The sequence goes on from NW_007378149.1 coordinate 94,981, forward strand.
GACCTGGTCCCTGCCGCAAGTCAACAACAAAACCAACAACAACAGTACAACACCAACAACATGATGCCGCAAGTCAGTTCCGCTTCAGCGCCTTCCTATAAATTCTATGGCAACACGTGAGTTGAAATTTTCTTTCATTATTTTAAATCAATATTGATTAGTGATTACTTATTTTATTTTAATCTTTAGTTTAGATTTAGAAATTACCGTAATACTTACGTGGCATTATTTTAAATCAATATTGATTAGTATAGAATAGAATAGTTTTTATTGTAAATAAAACCAAAAGGTATCTTACAAAGTCAATTCAACTTTTCAAAATTAAACTTTAAATTACAACTACTTACTTAGGTATAATGGAATAAAATACAAATAATGGAATAAAATACAAATTACAAATTAGTGATTACTTATTTCAATCTTTACTTTAGATTTAGAAATTACCATAATACGCAGCCATTAGCCAGTCTAGTTAGCTTGGAAGAGTAGTGCGTCTGCTTTTTTTTTTTTAGGATGAGTGTTCCACCGCCGTTTTTATTTCGTAGCAATGAAACAACTGCTACATTAGACGCATCTGGCCTGTGTCGTAGCATGCCCATCCCGTAGTATGCCTCTCATCACTTATACCATACTAATCTTTTCATCTCCATTTCTTCACAGAGACAAACTAAAACTCGCATCTGACAACATGGGCAATGGGTTATCGCCCTCTATCATTTTCTAAAGCCTTTGAATGCGAGAAACAGATTCGTTCTAAGAACGGGTGGCTTTCTCCTCATCTATCTTTCTTCGGCTTCGGGATGATGACACCTCCGATGTTACAGTTTCCTCTGTCAAACATTTTTTTCAAGCATCATTCTAGCAGTAGGTATTGACATTTTATACCATACTAATCTTTTCATCTCCATTTCTTCACAGAGACAAACTAAAACTCGCATCTGACAACATGGGCAATGGGTTATCGCCCAGTAACGGCAACAGCGCCTACCTGACTGCCAATGGCGGCAATGTGGCTACTAGCGGCTCAAACGGTACGGGTCAAGGGTTTGGGACGCTGGCCCAGGGATTCATTGCGGCCCTGAAAGATGGGTTTGGCTTTATTGAGACTGACAAACATGACCGCGAGGTGTTCTTTCATTTTAGGTGAGTTTGTTTTTTAGTTTTTTTTTTCTCATTTCTTTTTATCCATTTTTAGCCCGTCCTTCCTTTATTATTACGATAGTAATAAAAAAAGGTATAAGGGACGGGCTATTGTATTCGCTTCGGTGTCGTCTTCGGCTTTATTGAGACTGACAAACATGACCGCGAGGTGTTCTTTCATTTTAGGTGAGTTTTTTTTATTTTTTATTCTCATTTCTTTTTATCAATTTTTAGCCCTAAAAAAAGGTATAAGGGACGGGCTATTGTATTCGCTTCGGTGTCGTCCTTCTGTCGGTCTGTCTGACCCCATAGATCCATAGAAGGACTTATCCAAACCTAGTCGACCTATATATCAAATTAAGTAAAGGTCTTTTTACCAGGAACACGAAAGTGGTGGTGCAAACCCATAGGGTGTTTATTATAGCCAATGGCCCTACTTATACCAATCCTGTCTTCCTTCTCTCTTTGATTTCGCGATGATAAGACCTCCCTTGTTACGGTTCTCTCTATCAAACCTAATCTTCTTCTTTCTTCTTCGCCTTTTCCCATGTTCAGATGGGTTCGGCGTTTGTCGTCGGCCTCTCAATCAGCTTTAGAGTGATCGCTTTGAGGCCAACTGGTTTTGGCAAAACAAAATTTTTCGAGTGGGATGCCCTTCGCACTCAACCTTCGCTATTGATATAGCGTGAGGAAATTTGGGCTAGTCTTCTCCCTGTAGTCCCCTAGCTAGACGCTGATCTACACTCTGTTTATAGTCCCTCAGCCAGACTTTCTATCAAACCTAATAATAAAAGGAAAATTGTATCTAAATCACACAATGAATTAGTTGGGCTGAAGTTGAGGCCTCTTCTCGATTTTGGTTCACATGAAATTTGTTCTTCTTCTTCCTAGGGTCGGCGTCATGATATTTATTTATTTATTAAGACACCCTTTTATTCCCTCCCACCTAGGGATGTTGCGATATATCGAAAACCGATATATATCGATATATTTTTCGTCGATATATCGATATATATCGATATATTTTTTTGGCGATATATCGTCGATATATCGACAATTATCCGGCGATATATCGGTCACCCGTCCCAGTTTTATCCACGCTGGACGTTTCTCAACTTCAAATACTTCAATGACAATACCCATTGGAATCAAAATTTGTTTATGTGAAATTTGTTGTTTCAATTTTTTCCCTTTTCTCTCTCTCAATTTAAATTAATTATAAAAGAAATTGACTTTTTAATCATAAGGTGATAAGTTTGCTCTCCTTTTTTGTTGAAAAAATAAACATTTGCAAGTGTGTAAAAAATTAAACTGAATTAAGTTTGTAGTTCAAAGCATTGAAGACATTTTTAAAATTAAAGAAGAACAATTTCATTAGAAAAAAAATTCAAACGAACATTTAATAATAAATACCTACCTACTAATAGAAAAACTTATTTAAAATTAAAACTCCTATTATTGTTATATTAATTTTACTATTTCAATTTAAATTTACGAAACTGTGAAGAAACATCACGTTTTTTTTTTACTTTGCCCCGCCCTTACCTTTTTCCTATTTATTTGAACGTAATTATTAAGGACTTAGTTAAAATAGAACTTGATTCATTTAAAAAAGATTAAGTTTTTTCTCTTCTTCTTATTTAAAAATTTGTATACAAAGATCATTTCTGTGATAATCGATGTTATTATTTTTTTATATTATATATAACCAAGCAAGTATAAATATTTTTTAAGTGTGTTTAAATTTCTTTTCCTTTTTTTTATGTGTATAAATTATTTTCAAAGACAAGTCAACTTTTCTTTTTCTAAAATAAAATTGTGTATAAGTTAATTCATTAGTGAACTTTACTGATTGAGGAGAAAGGCACATAAACATTGTGTGTCTTCTGTTTGGGTGTAAAACCCAAGGAGAGATCCCTTCAAGGGAGAGAAACAGAGAGTGAGAGAGAGTAGTCATATTCAAAACAAACAATATAAATCATCCCATTTGGGAGAGCAATTGGAAAGTTAAAATAAACAATTCAAAATAACCCATTCGGAAGCAGTCGGAAAGTTAAAACAAACAATTCAAAGTAATCCATTCAAAAGTGGTCGAAACGTTAAACAAATCAATTTAACCCGTTCGGAAGCAGTCGGAAATTTAAACAATCCAAATTAACCCTTTCCAAATTAAGAAGCAGTTGGACCAGGAAGCAGCCATGGCAAACAACCAGTGGAAGTCCTTCCAGTCTCCCTCTGCTCTTCTCAACTCCGAGGCGTCTTCTATCTTCGACTTCAAGTCCATGTCACTGCAAGGGGCGGGGCTTAACAACTTCCGGAGCATCACGGGAGCAGGGGCGAATAACGTGGGAGGCGGGGGTTCGAGTGGCGGTCTCCTAGGCTCATCAGGGGGCAGTGGCCCATTCGGGAATTCGTCCCACGCGGGGTATAATCATCTCAACGTGTCTCTGTTTGCGGCGAAAAATGATCTCCATGGAGCCGGAGGAAACTCGTTGTTCTCCTCGTCTGGTTATAATTCATCCTCGGCTTCGGTTCCTCCTCCGATGAACTATAATATGTTTGGGAGTAACCATAACAACAATAACTCGTCCAATGCAAGGTAAGAATCCCCTTACCTACTTTCTGGGTCCGGTACAATGTCACCATTTATATCTGTCGATCCCAGAAGCGTGCGGCTTGTACCTCTCTCTCATTTGCACTGAGTTCTCCTGAACGTACGGGAGGGCGTGGGTTCAAAGCCCGGCAATGGTGCACGTTTAGTCAGACATAAATTTACATTTTTCTGTCCCTGGATAAAAGACATATCAGTGGGAAGGAGTACTATAAGTCGAGATTTTTTTTTCTTCAAGTGCTGGCCTTTGGAAGGTGGTGCCAATTGTTCACTTGTTATCATGAAGACCATTAAGCACTTACTTGCCCCTGAGCTCTGTTTAAGTTTTATCAAACCACTCTGGCTGTGGTTTACATTGGTTTAGCCTTTAGCTTTAGAAAAATCTAAGGAATGAGGGATCCAATTCACACTTTTTTCCCCTCAACAATAAAACCAGCAATGTTTCAACACCTCTCTGTCTCTCTATCCAGGTTCCCTCCCATCGGGACTTTCTCGGCAAGCAATCCCTCGGCTGGAGGTCTTGGCGGCGGGGGTGGTAACATGAAAACATTCAGACGAGAAACGCAAGTTGAGTTCAACATTCAGACGAGAAACGTAAGTTGAGTTTAACATTCAGCCGAGGAACGTAAGTTGAGTTTAACATTCAGACGAGAAACGTAAGTTGAGTTCAATATTCAGACGAGAAACGTAAGTTGAGTTTGACATTCAGACGAGAAACGTAAGTTGAGTTTAACATTCAGACGAGAAACGTAAGTTGAGTGCCGATGTGGTGAAGGAAATTTTCTTCCACTTCTCGGAATCGAAGCCGAGTACCGAGGAGCAGCTGCAACTGGGCGACGATGTTGAGTTCAACATTCAGACGAGAAACGTAAGTTGATTTGCTTGATAGTCTGGTCTAGTTAGCTTGGAGGGTAGTGTGTCTCCTTTGTAGGCGCTAGGTCGCATTTTCGATTCCAGCCCAGGGCGGTTAGTTCAACATTCAGACGAGAAACGTAAGTTGAGTTTAACATTCAGACGAGGAACGTAAGTTGAGTTTAATATTCAGACGAGAAACGAAAGTCGGTTTTGCTTGATATTGATAGTCTGGTCTAGTTAGCTTGGAGGGTAGTGTGTCTCCTTTGTAGGCGCTAGGTCGCATTTTCGATTCCAGCCCAGGGCGGTTATACATTCAGACGAGAAACGTAAGTTGAGTTTTACATTCAGACGAGAAACGTAAGTTGAGTTCAACATTGAGATGAGAAACCCAAGTTGAGTTCAACATTCAGACGAGAAACGTAAGTTGAGTTTGACATTCAGACGAGAAACGTAAGTTGAGTTTGACATTCAGACGAGAAACCTAAGTTGAGTTCAACATTCAGACGAGAAACGTAAGTTGAGTTCGACATTCAGACGAGAAACGTAAGTTGAGTTTGACATTCAGACGAGAAACGTAAGTTGAGTTTAACATTCAGACGAGAAACGTAAGTTGAGTTCAACATTCAGACGAGAAACGTAAGTTGATTTGCTTGATAGTCTGGTCTAGTTAGCTTGAAGGGTAGTGTGTCTGCTTTGTAGGCGCTAGGTCGCATTTTCGATTCCAGCCCAGGGCGGTTATTCTAAATCTAAACAATCTAAACAGATAAGGTTTGTTCTCGGAATGTCTGGCAGCCTCCTGTCCTGTCTTTGCAGTGACCTAGGGCGTTTATTATAGCCAATGGCCCTACTTATACCGATCCTGTCTTCCTTCTCTCTTTGATTTCGCGATGATAAGACCTCCCCTCTTACGGTTCTCTCTATCAAACCTAATAATAAAAGGAAAATTGTATCTAAATCACACAATGAATTAGTTGGGCTGAAGTTGAGGCCTCTTCTCGATTTTGGTTCACATGAAATTTGTTCTTCTTCTTCCTAGGGTCGGCGTCATGATATTTATTTATTTATTAAGACACCCTTTTATTCCCTCCCACCTAGGGATGTTGCGATATATCGAAAACCGATATATATCGATATATTTTTCGTCGATATATCGATATATATCGATATATTTTTTTGTTTGCTTGATAGTCTAGCCTAGTTAGCTTGAAGGGTAGTGTGTCTCCTTTGTAGGCGCTAGGTCGCATTTTCGATTCCAGCCCAGGGCGGTTATTCTAAACAATCTAAACAGATAAGGTTTGTTCTCGGAATGTCTGGCAGCCTCCTGTCCTGTCTTTGCAATGACATAGGGCGTTTATTATAGCCGATGGCCCTACTTATACCAATACCGATCCTGTCTTCCTTCTCTCTTTGATTTCGCGATGATGAGACCTCCCCTGTTACGGTTCTCTCTATCAAACCTAATAATAAAAGGAAAATTGTATCTAAATCACATAATGAATTAGTTCGGCTGAAGTTGAGGCCTCTTCTCGATTTTGGTTCACATGATATTTATTCTTCTTCTTCTTCCTAGCCCAGTGGTTCTCAAACTTTTTTTGCATGGCGCCCCCATTGGGCATATTCTCATTTTTTCACGCCCCCCCCCTACCTTACCCAACCTTTCGGTATATTATTTTTACCTATGGGTTTTATGGAATAACAAAACGAGAATTTGAAACTTTGAGATTTTTTTTTATATTCAAGTAAGTAGAGCGAGAAAGTTTTAGATAACACTTCAATCGTTATTTTAAGACCGGTTTTAGCGTCACCTGTGTTTAGCTGTGGTCGGTACCTATACGAATGGGTAGTATCTGGGCAATTACGTGTTACTGGCTTTTACCGACCCCACTCAAGGTGGGGGAAAAGAGGCCGGTAACTTGAGGTTGAATGGAGACTAAAATACCTATCACTAAAAACCTTGGGCCAGCCACTCACCATCAGGTAGACCTGAAAGGTACACCTGATCAGGTCCGCCTGTCAGGTCTACCTGATAAGTGATGGGCACACACGCGGAGAAAAAAACTAGGGTTCCGGCAGCCTAATTGGGTGACAGGGTTCCGGCACTCTAATATTGAACTCTATATCGGGAAGCTCGACACTATAATATAGCATTCCAACAGCCTAAATCGGGGAAGTAACCCAATAATAGAGTTCTTCCACCCTAAACGTGTGGCACCCTGTCACAATTTTTTTCCTCAGTGACACTATCAGGTAGACCTGACAGGCAGACCTGATTAGGTGTACCTGTTAGTGAGTGGCTGGCGTTAGAAGTTATACAGTAGGTAACATCAGCCAATTTTGAATTTCTTTCTTTTGACAGCAATTTTGACGGCGACGTCAACTCGCTGGAGCTTGGTCTCGAGGTCGAGTACACACTGGGCTCCTGTTAGTGAGTGGCTGGCGTTAGAAGTTATACAGTAGGTAACGTGGCACAAGCTCCGGCTTTTACGGATGGGTATACCATTTGTTAACAATTTGTTTGATGAGGGAGTTGTTCTGAAAAACCAATAAATGGAAACTTATAAAATAAAATAAAATAAAAAACAACATCAGCTAATTTTGAATTTCTTTTGACAGCAATTTTGACGGCGACGTCAACTCGCTGGAGCTTGGTCTCGAGGTCGAGTACACACTGGGCTCTCGTAATTCGACCGGGGGCTCGTGCCTGTCCGCCGAAAACGTCCGACCTCTCCCGAAGGGCACGATTCCCCACCAGGCCTCGGTGTCTAGTGACGCCCCTGTGTATGAGGGCATTGTGATGAGGCCCCTGCGCTCCGTGAACCCGGATCAGGCCCAGTATTCGGGCCTCGTTAAGGAGGGCACACCAGGTATGGTTTGTTTTCGGTTTACTTCCCTACATTTTTCCCTCGATTTTTTTGTGTCCCCCTTACTGTGCATTTCACCAATGTTTTTCGACCTTCTAGAAGGCCTGCAGAAAGAAGGTTGGTGAAATCCACCCTTAGTTTTTGCCTTGATTGTGTCCCCCCCCTAAAAAAAAAGATTATCCCGTTGTGTTTCTCATGGGCAATAAGAGACCGCTACTTCAGACTAGTGTGGTCTGTGTCGTAGCATACCCATCCCGTACTATGTCCCACAATAGATGGGCGAGAAGAGGCACAATACTTCCCATTTAGGTGTTTGGTCAGCACGAGAACACCAGTAAGTAACTCGTTGAAAATATTTGCAATCGAAATACGAGTGCAAATTTTCGTCGATGTCCGGTTTGCACAAGTGAATCGTAACGTGTAAACGCAGGGAAGTTTGCACAAACCAAAAAAATCACAAACTTCTAGGGTTTGAGTTGTACTTTTCTTCGAGCTTGCTTTCTAAAGTAAATAATTACTTTGAACATCGGAAAAACTAAAATTTTATACAAGACTCCAATAATCCAATAATTTCATTTCTATTAATGATTTTAGACAACGCACAAATGACAAGCTATATGCATGAAAGATATGTTGTAAGTTGTTTTTAAGTACATTTTTTAGACGGTGTGGCGTTATTTTCGACCCAAACACTGGCCAAAAAAAGTTAGAAGCCAATAAAATGGAATTTTAACGAAAGTCGTCTTTGGCCCAGATTTTGGCCAGCTTGTATTTTTGTATTTATAAAAAGTTGTAAATTAAACTAAGCTTTCGTAACATATGTCAAATGATATTCTTTACCCGTTTAGACTTCTGAAATAACTGCACCAAAATTTCGTCTGAATTTATATACCGTTTTCTCTCTTTCGTCATCTTTGAAGTCAAAATGAAGAGCTTGATTCCAAAATTACTCTAATTCAGAATTGATGACTTTTCCTAAAAAGAGAAGAGTAATATCTTATTTGTTACATTAATATCCAACAAATTCTGACACAAATTCTTAAAATGATTAAAAAATTCTCTTTTTTTCTACATTTAGGTTTAGGGTAAAACACAGTTACGTCAATAGCCTGTTGAACTATGCCATGTTAGAAGATTAACTTTGAAAATATATATATATTAAAAAAATCCCTCTCCAACTTTTGCCGACATTTTTATCATCCTTCGAAGCTTGAAACGGAGGCAGTTTGCTAGAAATATTGCCATTTAATTTAATATACCTTATTTATACTGTCGGCTAAGACTAAAAAGTCCCATTATGCCAACAGTTTAAACAGGCCTCATTTATTTACATAAGTACATACATAGGTTTAACATTGAAAAGGATGGAGAAAATTATAAATATAAAAAAAGATATTAATGGTAATAGCCACCAATGAGGTTGCCACTAAAGATAATTTTCCCTCTAATAAATTTCCCTCTATTAAAGGTACCTGTACCTTTTTAACCCAGCATAGTCCAACAGCCCTGAATTAGTATTTAATGCTATAACATAAGGCTCATTAATTTTTCTTTCTCTAAAGACAAAACGAGGGGTTAAAATCCCTCTTCTGAAATCGTTAAAATCCGTTTTGCTTTTAAAAAGTACATTTTATTCTTTAAGTTTCCTTTGTTTTTCTCCTATGTTATGAAACGAGAATTAATTTTAGTAATTAATTAATCAGTTCAACCGTGTGCATTTTAAAAACAAATTGGAGGCATATCATAGACAATATGTTGCAAAAGCAATTCGTAATAGAAAAGACATGTAGGGAACGATTGCTTTTAAGGTTTGATTTGTTTTCTCCTATGTTATGAAAAGAGAATTAATTTTAGTAATTAATTAAACAGTTCAACCGTGTGCATTTTAAAAACAAATTGGAGGCATATCATAGACAATATGTTGCAAAGCAATTCGTAATAGAAAAGACATGTACGGAACGATTGCTTTTAAGGTTTGATTTTCAAATGAAGGGAAGAAAACACTTATAAAAGAAGAATTGGTATGGTTTAAAATGGTGATACCATTTAACAATCGTTCGTTTGAGAAAAAAAGTGTTTATTATAATGCTTGAACTAAAAAAAAAAAAAAAAAAAAAAAAAAAAAAAAAAAAAGGGGCGAAATTTCAACTCTCTCCCGTGTCCCTCAGGATTATTCGGATTCCTCAACTACGAACTGGAAGAGGGGAAGAAGTTGTTCTTCCACACATCGGAAGTGAAAGATGGTGCCTCATTGGGTCCCGGAGATCAGGTCGAGTTTGTACTGGTAACCAATCACAGGACTGGAAAGAGTTCTGCCTGCAATGTCGTCAAAATCAAGTAAGTTTAAATTATTGCCACTACTGAAGTATGAAATTAAATCTTCTTCTTTTCAGTACTGCACCTTTTCCTAATCTTATTTAGGGTCGGCCCTATCAGCCATGAAATTAGCCTATCAGTTTGATTGGCTATTCAAGGCCCCACTCAGGCTGGGTGGAGGTTAATGTGAGTAGGTGGGTAGTCTACTCATAGTACTCACATTAACGCCAGATGGAGGGTAAAACCCCCGTCATTAAAGACCTTAAAAGTTATACAAAGACTATTGTTATACACAAAATGCCTAAAGGAGGGTTTAAGCTTCTACGAATCTACACAAAGACTAATTCTATTCTTCCTCTCTTTCCCCCCAGTGAGAATCAGGTGCGACCAGAGCGCCTGATTTCGCGCCTGCGCACCACGTCACTCGAAGACAACGGCCCCAAGATGACGGTCACCCGACAGCCCCGCGGCCCTGATGGCAGTCGGGGCTTTGGCATGGCCCTCCGCGCTAAGCACACCCCGGGCGTAGTTTAAACGGACCCTGCAATCACATCAGAAGATCTGTAAACGGACAATGTATTCACAGCTCGTGTTAGAGCCTCGCCAGAAGCTTTGTAAACGGACCCTACAACCACATCTTCCCTACTTTGGACCGACTCTTCCTTCTGAACCTAACTCAAGATCAATAAGGTAACGGGATACGGGATAGAGTACAAACTGAAAAATCATGAAGTAAAAACTTTTTTTTTTCCTCAACTGAACGTCCGTTTTCTACATATTTATGAGCTTTTTTTTATTATTATTTTTTTCAATCCCGTTTATGCTACGTCAACTAGAGCACAAACCCTTACTGACCAATATGTGCCAGTTACGCCAATATGACCTTTCCTGCTATAAAGGAGTACAAACTGAAAAATCATGAAGTAAAAAACTTTTTTTTGTTCTCAACTGAACGTCCGTTTTCTACCTATTTATGAGCTTTTTTTTATTATTTTTTTTTTAATCCCGTTTATGCTACGTCAACTAGAGCACAAACCCTTACTGACCAATATGTGCCAGTTACGCCAATATGACCTTTCCTGCTATAAACCTACTTTGGACAACTTAGTCCTTAATTTGAACTAATTTTGTGAATCCTGAACAAGGATCTTTCCCTTATTGGGGACTAGCCCCTCCAGAATATGGAGCAGGGATTTTTACCCTGTGCTTAAATTTGGGACCATCCCATCCCAAGTTGTACGACCGATACTCACTGAAATTTTTTTATTATTTTTTTCCATCCCGTTTATGCTACGTCAACTAGAGCACAAACCCTTACTGACCAATATGTGCCACTTACGCCAATATGACCTTTCCTGCTATAAACCTACTTTGGAAGTTTGGACAACTTAGTCCTTAATTTGAACTAATTTTGTGAATCCTGAACAAGGATCTTTCCCTTATTGGGGACTAGCACCTCCAGAATATGGAGCAGGGATTTTTACCCTGTGCTTAAATTTGGGACCAGCCCATCCCAAGTTGTACGACCGATACTCACTGAAATCTTATAGACTGACAAACAAATTTCAAGTAAATTTTCCTATCCTGGGAGTTGAACTTTTTTTTATACGTGACTTTTGGTGAAACAACCTGAAAGTTTAGGGGGATAATAATGATAATAATAAACAAATATAGTAAAAATAAAATAAAGTAAAACAATAATTCACTTTCTTTGGAGTGACAGGGGTCCCCTAGAAGAGCTCTTCCACTCAACTTTAGAAGGCCATTTTATTTAAAATATACCTCTGGAATGGAAAACTTCTCCTGCCTACTAAAAAGATACAGCTCTTTTTATATTTACTCGAGGAGCACTCACGTTTTTACCTACCAAACCCATTTATTTTACCTGATTTTTATTTCCGAATCTCATCGCAAAATTGAACCGAATTTTTTCACTCCACTTTTGATGACATTGGGACAAATGTCTTCCGATTTGACGGGACAAAAATTGTAGGGAATTTCCCGAAACTTGAACTTTTTTTTATACGTGACTTTTGGTGAAACAACCTGAAAGGAAAGTTTAGGGGGATAATAATAATAAACAAATATAGTAAAAATAAAATAATTTATAAAGTAAAACAATAATTCACTTTCTTTGGAGTGACAGGGGTCCCCTAGAAGAGCTCTTCCACTCAACTTTAGAAGACCATCCATTTTATTGAAAATATACCTCTGGAATGGAAAATTTCTCCTGCCTACTAAAAAGATACAGCTCTTTTTATATTTACTCGAGGAGCACTCACGTTTTTACCTACCAAACCCATTTATTTTACCTGATTTTTTTTCCGAATCTCATCGCAAAATTTAACCGAATTTTTTCACTCCACTTTTGATGACATTGGGACAAATGTCTTCCGATTTGACGGGACAAAAATTGTAGGGAATTTCCCGAAACGGAGGTAATTTTCCCTTCACGCCTTTTCTTTTTTGACAAAACCTTTCCGATTCCTCATCCTCTCCTCAGATGATGAAGGCAAAGAATACGAGTTCGGTATCCTGAGTTTGGTTCACAAGCGAGATCTGCTCCAAATAGGCGACCCTGTACAATTCCAAGTGGACTCTAACAATAGGGCTGCCAACCTAGTGGCCGTACGACAAAAGTTCAAGTCTACAGTCAACGCTATCAAAGGTAAATGAGTGATCCACCGCCGTTTTTATTTCGTAGCAATGGAACAACTGCTACATTAGACGCTTGTGGCCTGTGTCGTAGCATGCCCATCCCGTAGTATTGACGCAAACTCATCGAACATTTACAAGAAGAAAGGTCTGTATGTAGGGTACAGTGCATATGGTACCTGATATTAACAGATTTCTCAATTTTAGCCTATTAGATACTAGTAAAGAATGGTATCTTGAGGTTAAAATTCAGAAATAATATCCAAGAAGTGTCTCTTTGAAAAAATAAGCCGAGGGTCTAAAAAAAGGGCCTCAAAAGCAAAGGCCTTTTTTCAAAAGAACAAGCGAGAACAACATTTCGAGGGCATTGTGATGAGGCCCCTGCGCTCCGTGAACCCGGATCAGGCCCAGTATTCAGGACTCGTTAAGGAGGGCACACCAGGTATGGTTTGTTTTCGGTTTTCTTCCCTACATTTTTCCCTCGATTTTTTTGTGTCCCCTTTTACTGTGCATTTCACCAATGTTTTTCGACCTTCTAGAAGGCCTGCAGAAAGAAGGTTGGTGAAATCCACCCTTAGTGTTTGCCTTGATTTTTTTTTGTGCCCCCCCCCCCTAAAAAAGATTATCCCGTAGTGTTTCTCATGAGCAATAAAAGACTGCTACTTCAGACTAGTGTGGTCTGTGTCGTAGCATACCCATCCCGTACTATGTCCCACATTAGATGGGCGAGAAGAGGCACAATACTTCCCATTTAGGTGTTTGGTCAGCACGAGAACACCAGTAAGTAACTCGTTGAAAATATTTGCAATCGAAATACCTACGAGTGCAAATTTTCGTCGATGTCCGGTTTGCACAAGTGAATCGTAACGTGTAAACGCAGGGAAGTTTGCACAAACCAAAAAAATCTTAGTAGGTTTCTCCCACAGTTTTGTGCAAACCGGCATGCGCAAGCCAGTTTGTGCGAATGGCTTGAGCGTATTTAAACTCACCTTAAGACAGAGTGAAGATTGAAGCCCCCAAACTAACCTATTTCCTCATCCTCTCCTCAGATGATGAAGGCAAAGAATACGAGTTCGGTATCCTGAGTTTGGTTCACAAGCGAGATCTGCTCCAAATAGGTGACCCTGTACAATTCCAAGTGGACTCTAACAATAGGGCTGCCAACCTAGTGGCCGTACGACAGAAGTTCAAGTCTACAGTCAACGCTATCAAAGGTAAATGTTGTTAACATCTTGATGGAGAAATCAGTAACTAAATGTTGTTAGGCTGGTGTTGTTATCGTTGTAATAACAGAGTGGAGCGGAGGGAAAAGAGCATAGAGCTTTTTACTCTGTCTATGCGGATGCGGTTTGACTTTGAATTCGTCGCTTCCCACCACCTGCTCGATGCTCTATGTGCTATGCTCTACGTTCCACTCTGTTTTTAGCATAGCATAAGAATACAGAATTACGGAACTTTTTTTGGTGGAAGAGCTCTGCGTGTGAATCCTGCCATGAAGCCTTGAAAAAAAAATCTGGTGTGAACATCACACGACTTTCTATTACATTTGCAGTATACGTAGATATTTGAAAAGAAATAGAAAAAAAAAAAAAAATGTAATAAAAGAGAAATTTGTTGACACAGGGGAGTATCGAACCCGCAACTTCTCAACTGTAAGTCAGACAGTTCTAAAAGTTTCACCATTCGATTTGGCGATTGTTTTTGGTTTACTTCCCTACATTTTTCCCCTCGATTTTTTTTGTATCCCCTTTACTGTGCATTTCACCAATGTTTTTCGACCTTCTCGGTGTGTTTATGTACCGGGCTAGGATGAGCTCGGACGACGTGAGATAGCTGTCCCGGCGGCAATTTTTAAAATTCATTTTATATTTATTTTTGTTTGCTTTGTAATTTGCTTGTTTTTAATTAGCCAATATAAATGAAAAGTATAATATAAACGTGCAAACTAAAGATAAAAAGTAAAAAATGAATTCAGATTGTACAAGTTGCGGAAAAGAAATCAAAATTTCGAATTTCCCGCCAACTTTACACGCAAAAAGGCCAACAATGGCCTAGCTCAGCCCAGTACATAAACACAGCCTCTAGAAGGCCTGCAGAAAGAAGGTTGGTGAAATCCACCCTTAATGTTTACCTTGATTTTTTTTGTGTCCCCCCCCCCCTAAAAAAAAGATTATCCCGTAGTGTTTCTCATGGGCAATAAGAGACTGCTACTTCAGACTAGTGTGGTCTGCAGACTAGTGTGGTCTGTGTCGTAGCATATCCATCCCGTACTATGTCCCACATTAGATGGGTGAGAAGAGGCACAATACTTTCCATTTAGGTGTTTGGTCAGCACGAGAACACCAGTAAGTAACTCGTTGAAAATATTTGCAATCGAAATACGAGTGCAAATTTTCATCGATGTCCGGTTTTGCACAAGTGAATCGTAACGTGTAGAATCGTAACGTGTAAACGCAGGGAAGTTTGCACAAACCCAAAAAAAAAAAAACCTTAGTAGGTTTCTCCCACAGTTTTGTGCAAACCGGCATGCGCAAGCCAGTTTGTGCGAATGGCTTGAGCGTATTTAAACTCACCTTATAACCGAATTTTTTCACTCCACTTTTGATGACATTGGGACAAATGTCTTCCAATTTGACGGGACAAAAATTGTAGGGAATTTCCCGAAACGGAGGTAATTTTCCCTTCACGCCTTTTCTTTTTTGACAAAACCTTTCCGACTGGCCACCTTTGACCAAGAATTTTCTAGTAAAAATAAAATTGGAAAATGCACAAAAAAGGGGATTTAGCTAAAAGGTTATTTTCTCTTCATCTTGGCGCTTTCATTTGACGAAAATCAAGTCGTTTTGACACCTGTGAACATTTGATAAAGGAGATTTTTTTTTTTTTATTTTGCTGTTTTTGGAAATTTAAGGTTGTGTTTGATGGAAAAAGATATCTAGTCATGGGAAAAACTCTTGTGTTACAAAACAAAATATTTAGCTTTCTTTTACATTTTTTGCTTCGTTTGATAGTCGATAGTGAAAAGCATATCGATGCAAATATCGATGTCTAAGGCATAGATATCGATTGACATTTTTAAAGACATTTCATTTCTACAAACTTTCAATTTGGATTTTTTATTGGTGATTCTGAAAAGATTCATTCGGCCCTAGTTTGCCTACTGCCAAAAACTCTGCCCTTTTTTGATAGAGTTGGAAAAACAAGGATTGTGTTCAGGTTAGTTCAGTTCCTACTATAGAAAAAGAGTGAAGATGTTGTTAACTGAAAAAATCAATTGTTTTAATATTATGCAAATATCTTTTGTATGGTTTGGATTTTTTTATTGGTGATTCTGAAAAGGTTCATTCGGTCCTAGTTTGCCTACTGCCAAAAACTCTGCCCTTTTTTGATAGAGTTGGAAAAACAAGGATTGTGTTCAGTTTGTTCAGTTCCTACTATAGAAAAAGAGTGAAGATGTTGTTAACTGAAAAAATCAATTGTTTTAATATTATGCAAATATCTTTTGTATGGAAATTTCCAATGGTTTGAAGCTCGGATGAATTTTTAGTATCTCCAGTAAAAGCCACCTTGAAGTTTCTCTTCAGAATTTTGACTCCTCTAAGAATACCAGATCTTTGATAAACTTGCCATTTTTTGTCAAACTTCTAGGGTTTGAGTTGTACTTTTCTTCGAGCTTGCTTTCCAAAGTAAATAATTTGAACGTAACATGTGTACTTTGAACATCGGAAAAACTAAAATTTTATACAAGACTCCAATAAATTAATTTCATTTCTATTAACGCACAAATGATAAGCTATATGCATGAAAAATATGTTGTAAGTTGTTTTTAAGTACATTTTTTAGACGGTGTGGCGTTATTTTGGACCCAAACACTGGCCAGAAAAAGTTAGAAGCCAATGAAATGGAATTTTAACGAAAGTCGTCTTTGGACCAAATTTTGGCCAGCTTGTAGTTTTGTATTTATAAAAAGTTGTAAATTAAACTAAGCTTTCGTAATATATGTCAAATGATATTCTTTACCCGTTTAGACTTCTGAAATAACTGCACCAAAATTTCGTCTGAATTTATATACCGTTTTCTCTCTTTCGAAATCTTTGAAGTCAAAATGAAGAGCTTGATTCCAAAATTACTCTAATTCAGAATTGATAACTTTTCCTAAAAAGAGAAGAGTAATATCTTATTTGTTACATTAATATCCAACAAATTCTGACACAAATTCTGTAATTCAGAATTGATAACTTTTCCTAAAAAGAGAAGAGTAATATCTTATTTGTTACATTAATATCCAACAAATTCTGACACAAATTCTTAAAATGATTAAAAAATGACTGTGTAATTTGGAATCAAGCTATTCAAACAGTTGAATCCTACAATACCAATTTCGATTTCCTCTAAATACCTACATGAAATGAAGCTCATGTAAAAATTTTCGTAAAATAAATATTAATGATAATTATTTAGCTTTTTTGTATATTCCTCTAAATACCTACATGAAATGAAGCTCATGTAAAAATTTTCGTAAAATAAATATTAATGATAATTATTTAGCTTTTTTGTATAAATTTTGAACGCTTATAAAGAAACCTTTTTTTTAATTCTGTCTTTCAACTATCCAATCATCTCTTCTTCTCTTCTCCTTCTGTTAATCCTTTTGTGCTTAGCTTGCCAACATTTAATTCTGTCTTTCAACTATCCAATCATCTCTTCTTCTCTTCTCCTTCTGTTAATCCTTTTGTGCTTAGCTTGCCAACATTTAATTCTGTCTTTCAACTATCCAATCATCTCTTCTTCTCTTCTCCTTCTGTTAATCCTTTTGTGCTTAGCTTGCCAACATTTAAGATGCTAAATGGCCTCTCTTTTGTAATGTTTCAATTGTTATCGTTTTACTATAATGTTTTAGTTATCACCTTGTGAAAAATCTGCACCATTACAGATACACAATTTATTTTCATAATAGACTTGTGAAAATATGACAAAATTTTCAATTGCATCCCAGCATATTCTTGGGATAACGTAACTCAATAGCTCAGAAAAAAAAAAAAAAAAAAATGATATGGCCAAGCAAAAAAGGGGTTAAACGCGTCCTTTGCAAAGCAAAAAGTCCCAAATCCTATGAGCATATCGCCGCTTTAAAAAGCAAATCGCCTATCAACCATAATTTCAAAACCGTGACACAATTGTATTATTTATTATTATTTTTTTTTTTTTCTTCAAGTCTACTCCACTTTATGAAAGTTTTGATAAACGCCGCTCCTTTTAGGGGGAAAGTTAAAATTTGGAAGGTTTTTTGAAATTGGATAGGTGGTTTTACTCTTTAAAACGACGACAAAGGAGTTGGGCCTCTTTGCTTCTCGAAGGACCATTACGCTGAGTACTAAAGTAGCCTTATTACAAGAAACACAATTGTAAATTGATAGAAACTAAGTAGATTTTAGACGATTTATAATTATATCTTATTTAGAATATACAATATTATTCAAATATGATTTTTTTTCTCCTCAAAACGATATTTTTAACAATTTAAGAAACTTTACATTTTAATTGAAAAATAAGGAAAAAATCCTAGTATTAAGTTTTTTCGGTACATATTTAATGAATTAAAATAAAAAATAATGTAGAGTAGAAAATGGAATTAAAATTATGTGGATACTTTATAATGTAGATATTTTAAGCCTATATCAAGGGTGATGCGATAATTAATTAAGGTAAATTTTCGACTGCGCCATTTTATCGAACTTTCAGAAATCGATCTTATTTTGCTAAAACACCGTTAAAAGAATAAACCCTTTTTAAAATGAGCATAACAAGAAGAGTGTTAACCAGCTAAAAAGCGAAAGCATTTTTAAAATCCTCCTTAGAAAAAGGATACTGTACCGTTTATTTAAACAGAGTTTCTGTGGCTTCGAATCAGAATTTTGTTCTTTGTAGACCCACCGAAACAAACTTGAAATAAACAATGGGCGGGAATCAAACCCGCAGCCTAGTGCTTACAAGGCACCCAGGCAGACGCTCTAAGAACCAAGCTAACTAGGCTGGCCATGGCCACTTTTTATTATTATTTGACAAGCACGTTATGAACTCAGGACAACACCATGGTCCAATAGATCAGTTGCACTTACTTGGGTGATGTTTCAAAGTCATAGAGCAGGAAAATTGAGGACCATTGGAATTTTTCTTTTTCTTCTACGACTTCTAGATCCCAAGATAAATCGATTAAGAAAATGCCGGTAAATCGTGAACTTTGACGTCACGGCATACGCTCCCGTAGGCGATAACGTCTTATCAAATGTCCCGAGCAAAGCTCCCTCGCAGGCAACGCATTAATGTGTTTGTGCGCATATATTTCTGCGCAATTCTTTCTGCTCCTCCGCTAGCGCGCTTGCATAGTGGCGCTACCTAACGGACGAAAAAACAACTGCGTAAAGTCTGACGTCACACATATTTAATGTGTTTGTGAGCATATATTTCTGCGCAATTCTTTCTGCTCCTCCGCCAGCGCGCTTGCATAGTGGCGCTACCTAACGGACGAAAAAACAACTGCGTAACAATGTGTTTGTGCGCATATATTTCTGCGCAATTCTTTCTGCTCCTCCGCCAGCGCGCTTGCATAGTGGCGCTACCTAACGGACGAAAAAACAACTGCGTAAAGTCTGACGTCACACATATTTGAACTCTTTCATTAGAACGGAAAATAAAAATTGAATTTTTGACCTTTTACAGTTATTTTTTCGGAGTTTTTGACCTCAGATTTGGATTTTTCCCAACTTTTTACATAGGAATCGACCATTTATTTATTATTTTTACCCATTTACAACTGCTCCATTAGAATTTTCTAATACACAGGTAATTATCTAGGTATGTAATAATAAGAAGAAAAAGTAAGAACCAGTTAGTTACCTATCTATTTACGCCTGTTATTAAAACCCATTTCATCGCGTGGTCTCCGAAAAGTACTCTCACTTATCTTTCTAATACGGGGTGGTACCTACTAAAGTTAGGTATTCTGCTATCTCTGCTGCAGATAGATTGAAATAAATTCTTTTCATAGGGACATTGGGGAGCAAGGTCTAGAAATAGGCAAGATCCTGGTAAAATATCTTAAGGGTGTGTTTATGTACTGGGCTGAGCTAGGCCATTGTCGGCCTTTAAGCGTGTAAAGTTGGCGGGAAATTCGAAATTTTGATTTTTTTCCGCAACTTGTAGGTACAATCTGAATTCATTTTTTACTTTTTATCTTTAGTTTGCACGTTTATATTATACTTTTCATTTATATTAGATATT
>NW_007378149.1:115028-126709 GCF_000475195.1 Diaphorina citri
TAACACCCCCCTTGAATGCATTTAACCAAGCTGTAAAAACGTGGAGCCATTTAGTTTTAGCCTGTGATCTTGGAATTAGCCTCGTCACCTGGACCCTATTGATTTTTGTTTTGGATTCAGGATAATCTTCCTAAAGCTTGTTTTGTGTTTTTTGGGCTTTATTTGGCCCTAGTTAGGGAAAAAATCTAGTATCTAATTCTACAATGGAACTAAACTTTTACGTTTTCCCAAATTTTTTTTTTTTTTTTTTTTTTTTTTGAACGTTACTTACAGAGGTAAACTATAACAATCAGAGTCCTTGTCCCTCTTTCGCAAGCTTAAAGTTAGTCTTTTTGTGAAAATATTTTGTAAATAGATAGGTAGGTACGTTACTTACAGAGGGAAACTATAACAATCAGAGTCCTTGTCCCTCTTTGGCAAGTTTAAAGTTAGTCTTTTTGTGAAAATATTTTGTAAATAGATAGGTAGGTACGTTACTTACAGAGGGAAACTATAACAATCAGAGTCCTTGTCCCTCTTTGGCAAGTTTAAAGTTAGTCTTTTTGTGAAAATATTTTGTAAATAGATAGGTAGGTACGTTACTTACAGAGGGAAACTATAACAATCAGAGTCCTTGTCCCTCTTTGGCAAGTTTAAAGTTAGTCTTTTTGTGAAAATATTTTGTAAATAGATAGGTAGGTACGTACTTGTCTAACCAATGAGCAAAGAATAACTTACTAATTTTGTGATCCGCCATTTTATTGATTTTAGACTTTTTCTTTTTCAATGTGTGGGTGTTAAAAAAAATCCTAAACTAAAGGGCCTCCAAAAAGCTGTCCTTAGTGGTTTGTGGTATTTCCCCTTAAGACCTCTTTCTACTTCTGCGGATGATAACGTTTTGATACTGCTATGATCGGAGATCGAATCTAGGCTAAAACAATTTTATTTTTTATTATATTTTTAATTATTATTATTATTATTAAAAAAAAAAAATAGAGGGAACGGCAACTGCTGACGTTTTATCGCCCCGGAAGCGAAGAGAGAAGGATTACGGGGTAGGAGAAAGCTAGCCGTTACGAAAACGAGAAAACGAACCTTATTACCTATCTATTAAGAATTAAATCCGCGCCGGGTGGGAATCGAACCCTCAACCTAGAGATATGATACATTATCCAATAATGAATTAATAGAATTATTGTGGCTGTTTTCCTTACAGCTATGTTTGTGCTTTGCTCTGACAATCCTCAGCACCGGAGAATGTTTCTGGTTCAGAAGGTAAGTTGATAAGTTCTCTATTTTACTTACCTATACCCACCTTTAATTCCTTACCTTAGTTTTCAAGAGTACATAGCGATATAATTCACGAAATCCTCTTAAGTAGTAAAGACAGATAGGTAGGTATTTTCCATTTGAACAGTATCATCTTTTTTTTTAGAGGTTTGACAGAGGGAACTGTAACTGCTATGGTCTTATAGTCCCGAAATCGAAGAGATAAGGAAGACAGGATAGGAGAAATCCAGCCGTTCCGAGAACGAACATTATACCAGTCGAAGAAAGAAAATCCGCCCCGGGCGGGAATCGAACCCACGGCCTAGCGCTTACAAGGCAGACGCACTACCAACTAAGCTAACTATACCTTATCCATTTGAATATGGCAGCAAGGAGTCATCGACCCAAAAACAACATACAGGGTGTTACACATTATCGGATGTTACAACATACAGGGTGTTACAATATACAGGGTGTTACAGCATACAGGGTGTTATAACATACAGGATTACAGGATGTTACACTGTATCGGATGTTACAACATACAGGGTGTTATACGGAAATTCGGGACAAAACGCCCCAAAATGAAAAACTGAACGGGACGCCGGGACACCCCCTGAAATTCGGGACTGTCCCGGCCAATTCGGGACGTTTGGCAAGCCTACCTATCTCCATATCTCATTGATACAGGTATACCTACATTGTCTGTTAATTACATTGCTATCAGATAATCAGGTGTCAAGATAAATCAGCGTACAAACACCGCGAAGATTCCAAACGATAGACACGAAAAAACCATTGGTATATCGTCGGTTTAGAAATAAAAGCAGCTAGTATCTCCGTAAAAAGGAATAACTTAAGTAGATCCTTTACTACATTTTGTGTAGGTACTTAAACTTATAACAAAACCTTTATCAAAATGCCAAAATCTCAAATATTCCAGCAACACCAAGATATTACACGCCTCTGTGACCGAATGGTTAGGAGCATTGACTCTCAGAAGTGCTCGGTTCGAGTCTTGGCCGGCCATATTTTTCCCATTCTCGGGTAGGCTAGGACGATAGGATGTTAAAGAACGTGCGTTGAAGTAATACGAAACCGATTCGGAGGAACAATTTTTTTTACGAACTTAGGCGATTTTGCCTTCGGAGCGACGATAGAGCAATTCACACAGGTAGAGGCAAAGCAAAGGTCTCGATCTTCTGCTTAGAAAGGTGCAAAGTGCACAGCCTTCCACTATAGGCGTCTTTTCACCTCCCCAGGGGCGTGCGTTGAAGTAATACGGAACCGGTTCGGCTTCGGAGGAACAATTTTTTTACGAACTTAGGCGATTTTGCCTTCGGAGCGACGATAGAGCAATTCACACAGGTGGAGGCAAAGCAAAGGTCTCGATCTTCTGCTTAGAAAGGTGCAAAGTGCACAGCCTTCCACTATAGGCGTCTTTTCACCTCCCCAGGGGGATAGTTCTGCTGATTATACAGAAATGACCTTTTGTCTGTGATCTTTTGTCCAAGTCTTCATCACAATGATCAATGGACCAAGAGGTGAAATACACGCGAGTGCGAAAAATTTGGGACAAGTATGTCCATTATTTTTACTTTCTATTTTACTCTGACATTTGTAAGCGCCAGAACGCGGGTTCGACTCCTGCCGGGGATGGATTTAATCATGAACAACCCCAGCAGGCCGCTCAACAGCAGGTGAGTTATTGAGAAGGGGGGGCATTCTGAATTTATTTAAAAAGAGCTAATCGTTTCTCTGTTTCGGTAGAGTAGTGGTCAAAACGTTAACCTAATAATCAGGAGAACGTGGGTTCAATGCCAGTCGGGGATGGGAATTTTATACTTACTCAATACATACGTATACAATTAGGTACAAAGGTACTTACTTACTTACTTTTACTTTTCATGTCCTCATAGATAAAATACACTTAGATACCTACTGTTGTGTCTCATTCCTACTCCTACTGTTACCTACTGAAATCGAAATGAATAAATAAGCACTGTTTGTACCGATAGGTATACAAATTTATGAATACATTTCATCTGATAGGCAAGACAGGCAAGTTCATACAAAACCTATCTACCAATGTAACAATACATAGGTACCTAGTACATACAAGTATGTTTACGTACATACCAGTACACTAGTACACACATATCCAGTAAAGTATACCTACATATTGGAATTAAAAGCTCGATGCTTTCAATTTATACTTATTGCTTAGAAAACATAAATAAATAAAGTACCTACCTACCTACTCTAAGTACGTACTTATGTACCTATACATAAAAAAGCATGTATGTACTTATGTATGGACATGGTTTACAAGTGGCTGAAATAGGTACACTGAATTAAAACTTTTAAAAGTTTCTAGGTAATTCTATTCTATGGAAAAAATTGCCCATAAAAGCTTATTACATTACAATATTATATCGTTGATAGTTGATACTCTTTCTTGTGCACTATAATGGCCACAAGTATCTTCTTCTTATAAAATCAGTAGGTACCATGTTAGTAGGTACACCTATATATTTCAGCATATTTCAGCATTTTCCCTATTTTTTTTTTTTTTTTTTGTCTGATCAGCAGGACATCCACTCAAGTCAGTGGAACTTGCGTGTTGCTAGGTTGCTAATAAAAATTAATTTCGCTCTTTTTATTTCTTCATGTTATTTGTTGATTTTTATATTTTATTATCATTTTTTTAATATCAAAAGTGACAAATAAGAAAGCAACTTTACCTACATAGGTACAACTTTACCTATGTAACAACTTTACCTAGGTAAAGTTGCTAGCTACAGACTTCGGACCATAGTGCAGAAGCTTAACCATATAATAGGGAATACCTTGGTACATCAAAATTGCATCGCGCATGCAATACATGTACAAAATGAATCGAGAAGTGCATAGAAATATTGAAAGTTATGATCACATTTAAAAAAAAAAAAATATCCCATAAAGATCGATGTCAATAAATTGAATGTCTCCTTTCTCGGGGAACCCGGGGCTATGAACGCCCACAGAAGATATCAAAGCCTGGGACATCCTCGCCTAGTGGTCATGATGGCGGTTCAAATTGATGAACCTTGGTGACCTCAGAGTCAACTGTATATAGTGATAGCTTTTGTCTGGCAAAAGTCCCTCGATGTTCATTCGATTCACCCATACATTCGCCTAATGCATTCATACATCCGCTTAATGCATTTAAACATTACGTGATCTTCAGTAGATTTCTTTTCCATTTCTAATGAACAAATGAATTATTGAAATGTCCACATATTGGTTTCTTATATTATCTACATTTGAACGTTTTTTTTTTATTATTATTAACTTCTCTTTTCATACAATGTTCTTTCATCGGGTTCTTTTGATCGCCCCTATTTATGTCTCTTTGAGAATACCAACCACATTCTTAACTAACCTGATAAACTGATCTGAGGTAGGTCGGTATTATAGGTCTGTATATTAATAGGTATGAGTAGTTGAGTATCTAATATGAGTACGAGATACATTGGTAGTATTTTTATATCATTTATGCTTGCTGAAAAGGAAAGAAAGGAAGGAAGGAGGAATGAAAGAATGCAAGAAAGAAGAAGAAGTCGAAGAAGAAGAAGAAGAAGAAGAAGAAGAAGAAGAAGAAGAAGAAGAAGAAGAAATATCTCTAATTGTATAGTCGGTATAGCTGAAAACCGCCAAAAAACGGCCAAAACCGCCAAAAAGCGGTCAAAATACCGCCGACCGTAGCACCTATCCCACATTTGTGAACTACATACCAAATTTCAAGTCTCTAGCTCATACCATTTCCGAGATATTATTAAATTACACCGAAAACCACCAAAAAGCGGTAAAATGCCGCCAACCGTTACACCGATCTTAACCAAAAGTTTCGTGTCGCATCCTTGTCACATTTTACAGCTGCATACCCAATTTCAAGTCTCTAGCTCTTACCGTTCTCGAGATATTTTGTTTACAGACAGACAGACACACATACAAACACACACACGGACCAATGGCTGAAACTTTGGATTTAGGCTCTAGGGACCTCAAAACGTGTTTTGGCACTAAAAACTGCTGACCCGATTACATTACTTTCCTTCCTATAGGATAAGGAAAGTAAAAACCTCGTCGTTCCGAGGATGAAGGATATAGTTCGCATCGGACGAGAATCGAAGCCGCGATCTAACGCTCACAAGGCAGGCGCACTTCCCCCCTTTCAACCTCGGTTAGCTTTTTTCATATTAACTTATCTAAATAATCATTGTTTGATCAACTTCGACAGGCATTCATTTATCACTCGTCCTGACTTTTACTTTTCTAGCTGACCTCTCACAGACTTATGACCTCAAAGACCCTCAGCACCTCTCAGTACCTATTTACTTTTACTTATTAATCATATACTTTGGCCACTGTGACGTCATAATACGATATGTCCAGCAGGAAATGTAATACGTACAAGCACATAAAGTTGGCAAACATGGTCAAAAATAAGAGTTTGTGTCGACCCGAAACGAATGAAAGAAAGTTTTGTACCAAACCAAATGAATGTAGGAGACATTGTAAAACTGCTTACCAGTAGATCTTTAGCTGAGAGATACATACTTGCCCATTTCTTACGCTCACCATTCACGTTCAGATCACCTGACAGCCCCGTCGGAACGTGTGTCGCGCATTTATATGTCATAGCTACTCATTTTCCTCACGAGGCTGTGTGGGCCCCGCAACACCCGCAACAACAGCCAGTCACGGAATCATCTCTAGGCTTGCCAAATATCCAAAATGTCGATTCGGGACGCGAATCCGCGAACATAATTGCTAAATCCGCGAACATAATCGCCAAATCCGCGAACATAATCGCGAAATCCGCGAACATAATCGCGAAATTCGCGAACAAAATCGCGAAATCCGCGAACAAAATCGCGAAATCCGCGAACATATCCATCGGACCTAGGTACAAGTATACCTATCTCTAGGCTTGCCAAATATCCAAAATGTCGATTCGGGACGCGAATCCGCGAACATAATTGCCAAATCCACGAACATAATCGCGAAATCCGCGAACATAATCGCGAAATCCGCGAACATAATCGCAAAATCCGCGAACAAATAGGCTGGCAGTATCATCTTTACATTTTCAAAAGAACGAATAATTTTTACTTTTTAATGAATGCCTGGTATTTATGTAAAGTATGCAACGTGCTAATCTTTTGATGTGGATGGAAAATGCCGTGTAGGGTATGGACTGTGGTTAGAAGGAGAATTTATTGAATGAAACTGCTGACAAAATGAAAGAGCTTTCTAACTTTTTAGTAGAGTAGCTTACTTAAAGGTATCAGTTATTCGAACTTGGTCACCCGTCCAGATGTAAATATTACGGGACGTTTCTTAACATCAGTGTTCGATTGGGAACAGGTCGGGCGACGCGTCAGTCAGATACTGTCGCTTGTCGTAATAATTATAAAAATAGACCATACCTACCTAATTATTATGAAACAAGAACCAATATCCAATACCAGTAGGTAGGTAGGTACCTATGTACCTCCTCATAATTTGTTTATGTTTTTTACTGGGTCGATTATTTATTAAGCAAGTGTCCATGAGGGAATAGAGAATAGATGCATCTACCTAATATGCCCTCCTTATTAATCTACTTAATGGGTAGATGCCTAGTGTTCTAGTTTCGGGAAAAAACCTACAGAGATGTAGGTACAAATAGGTACACACTAAGTATTAAGGTCTTGCAGGTCAAGCATTAGTAATCATGTACCTAATGTAAATATTCAGATACCTACTTAACTAGTCTACTAGACCTCTACCTAAGTATGTAGGTACCTACCTACAAATACATTACCTATAGGTAACGACCTACCAACTTACGTACGCCATATTTTGTTCAATATTAACTTATTTCACTATTCAATAATAATGTATCGTTTAATTAGGTCCTATTCACTGCAGTCTGGGCCTAATCTTTTAATCTTTGATCTTTCAATCCAGATTTTAGATTAGATTTTATGTTAAATTCCAAACAGTCATTTTACATTTTTTTTTTTTCAAGAGGTTTGATAGACTAGATAGAGGGATCTATAAGCGGAAGCCGCATTATCCCGGAATCAAGGGAGGGCAGGATAAAAAAAAATCTGGTGTTAACATCACACGACTTTCCTTATCCTACTGAATGATGCTTATTTGGGTGTTCTCCTAACCTAACTTTTACAATATCTCTAATTGTATAGCAAGAACAAGAACAAGAAACTGCCGGACTGACTCCCCATGGTGGCTGTTTCTCGAATGATTAATATTTGGAATTTGGATTGGATGGTTCTTTGTTTTACCGTGTTCGCCAGATTCGCCAATAATTCGCAAGAAACCAAGCTTATCTTACACTCAAATAAATAAAAATAAAAATAAGCTTATCTCAACAATTAATTGGCTATCTACCGTGAGATATTGAATATAAGAAGATAATCTTCTCATCTTTATATTATTGAATCTCCATATTGAAGATTTTACTCAAGTTTTTGGGAACAGTAGGATATATACGGTATTTGTAGGAATTCAATAAATTCATCAATTTGCCAGTTTGGGGTCTAAAATGTGTCTGGATAATCAATTAACTGCCTGAGCATGTGAATGCGTGAGACTAATAATTTCATTATAAATTATTTTGAGTGATGCTCACGCTGCGCTGATATTGCCGTATTGAGTAGATGGTTTATGTTGGTTCTGTATTGAGATGTAAAGACAAGTGGTTTCCTAGTTCATTGTTTTTCGATATTCAATTTTGTTTGACAGCTTCTGTAGGACACTTTAGGTCGAGATTCGTGTATAAGCTTAACCCAACTTTTAGGGCTGTTTGCCCCTACAACTAAGCCTCAGAGTGGGCCTTTTGTGTACCGGATACGGAGTGTATATCTGTAGGTAGAGAGTGTAAGTATTTGAAGTCACAGTTTTTCGATATTCAATTTTGTTTGACAGCTTCTGTAGGACACTTTAGGTCGAGATTCGTGTATAAGCTTAACCCAACTTTTAGGGCTGTTTGCCCCTACAACTAAGCCTCAGAGTGGGCCTTTTGTGTACCGGATACGGAGTGTATATCTGTAGGTAGAGAGTGTAAGTATTTGAAGTCACATCCCAGAAAGTTTCAGCTAAATGTCAACATTTTTCTCCTAAATGAAACTAGAAATTGAAAACAAAATTGAACATTTTCGTCAAATTTCTCTCGACAAACACTCGTTAACCTTAACAATTGGCCTAGCTGCAGGGGATTCGAACAGGGGTTCCTTAGCTTTTCCTTGGGTTTTCAAAAATTTCCTTTAAAATTTGTTGAATAATTTCGCCAAAATAGAATAAATCGTTCAAAAACCATTAAAAAAAAAAGGATGATGGTCATCCTGTATAAGTCATCTTCACTGATCTTCTTGATTCTTTGAATTCACGCTCTTTGATGCTCACGATTTTCTGCCTTTATCGACCTAACTCATACCTATTACATACCTACAATCACTACCTACTATTGTAGAGTTACTAGAGGTGATACCTACATTACCTTTCCTAGAGAATAGACGTACCTAGGTTCTGTGAGACTTATATCCTAGCGGTGTGGGTTTTGTGAGACCTCTGTTTGTAGGATGTGGGTTTTGTGAGACCTCTGTTTGTAGGATGTGGGTTTTGTGAGACCTCTGTAGGATGTGGGTTTTGATAAAACGACTCTAAAGGTCTTTTTCCTCGCCTTTTCCCGTGTACAGACGGGGTCAGGGTTTTCGTCAGCCTCCCAATCAGCCCTAGGGTGGTTGCTTTGGGCTGACATTTGGTTTTGGCTATATATTTTACGAGTGGATGCCCTTCGCACTCAAAGCAAGGGAAGTTTAGGCTGGTCTACTCTCTGTTTAACGTCCCCCGCCAGACAAAGCTGATCTACTCCCTGTTTAACGTCCCCCAGCCAGACAAAGCTGGTCTACTCCCTGTTAACCAACCCCCAGCCAGACAGAAAAGGGCTCTATGGGTACCTGGTAAAAATTTATTTCACTCGTTTTTAATTAATTTCATTTTACCCTCCCCTTTCTGTTCCAGCCTGCCCAGTCCAACACTCGCGATGTTCATCAGACCGCCCCCATGAGCCAAATGGTACCCATTCAATTCGTACCGTGTGTCTGTATGCCTTCCCCAGCCCCCAGCAAGGACCAAACCCCCTCCTCTCCCTCTTCTACCCTGGCTACGCCAAATGTGGCCAACCCCGCCACTGAAGCTTACGCAGTCACATCCCAGAAAGATTCAGCTAAATGTCAACATTTTTCTCCTAAATGAAAGTAGAAATTGAAAACAAAATCGAGCATTTTCGTCAAATTTCTCTCGACAAACACTCGTTAACCTTAACAATTGGCCTAGCTGCAGGGGATTCGAACAGGGGTTCCTTAGCTTATGAATCCATTTCGTTCTTTCAAGAATCTTCTTCAAACCAAAGTGAAGTGCCGAAAAACGAAAAAAGAAAAAGAAGACTTCGAAACTGGAATTGACCCCTCGATCTCTGGCGTGCAAACCTAGCGAGCTACTAATTAAGCCACGGATGCTGCTGGGTATCTATTAACCAAATTAATCCAATGATCATATACTTAGTACAAGGATAAGTGTAAGACTGTAAAGAATGTTACTGGAATTAACTAATTCCAATCCAGCTTTATGAATCCATTTCGTTCTTTCAAGAATCTTCTTCAAATCAAAGTGAAATGCCAAAAAACGAAAAAAGAAAAAGAAGACTTCGAAACTGGAATTGACCCCTCGACCTCTGGCGTGCAAACCTAGCGAGCTACTAATTAAGCCACGGACGTTGCTGGGTATCTACTAACCAAATTAATCCAATGATCATATACTTAGTACAAGGATAAGTGTAAGACTGTAAAGAATGTTACTGGAATTAACTAATCCAATCTAAACGATTTAAAGATGCTACAATCGTTTAAAGATGCCATTCTGTTATCATTATTGGAATTCACTGAATTGCCAATCGTGTTTAGGTGTAATTAAAGGAGTCAAAGATGATCCAAGAACAACTTTATCGTCCGATTCTTAATTAAAAATTTCACAAATCGCTACAAGGCGCCAGAGGTGATCGCGAATTTCAACGATTTTAAAAGAAGCTCTCTATTATTTATCAATATGGGTAGGTAAGGTACCTAATTGAGACATTGTCAAAGGTAGATAGATTCCGACTGATTCCATCTTTTTATCAGTTTCATTTTACAAGAATACAAAAGATTTTGGTTAATAGGCATAAAATAAATATTAAATAAGGCCAAAAGAAAAATAGATAGGTATGTAGTACCTAGCATATTCCTTCCCTATACGTACTACTTAGTAGATACCTACCCTAAACTCAGCTACAAACCCATCAATTTTACACATCTTCTTCTTCTTCTTCTTCTTATCTAGGTATAACCACAGAAGGTCGCTGGACAATAGTTTGACCCATAGGGTCAGATAGTTATTACTTCCCTTTTGAAACATACCTTCATACATTATTATATCTCTTTCCTAGCAACATAGATTTATTTTCATTGCTATCAACTTTTTTTTTTAAGAACTTTCTCTATATCTACCCAAGTACTTCCTAAACCTTAAAACATATCCATGTCCAAACTATCTATAGTGAAATGGAGTTTCAACAAACAAAAAAAAAAATATGTATTTTGCTAGCTGTCAAGACTTTTGGCTTTGGAAGATGAAAGAAAAAATAGTCATGCTCATGGCAAGTGTATCTATCAGTGGCGAAGCCTCCATTGAAATTAGGTAATCATCGCTTTCCTTTCTCTCTACGGGGTTTTTATCCTCCCTATTTACCAATTACCGAAAATAGTAAGTGATTATTCGACCTGGATTCTAAGACCATCAGCAGATCGGCATACTGTATATTTATGGGTTTATAGCTTCCCTTTCGAAAATCGCACTACACGTCACTGGTATTCATGCTTATGGCCAGTTTTGTGGAAGAGCTTACTAAGAGAGTATCCTGTCATTAAAACCTTGAAAAAACCTTTATACTTAAGGAATTTTTTTTTTTTAAAGAATACTTTGATTGCTTGTCACAAATATCGTTCCTCAATTTTTACACCTAGATATAGGTACATAAATTTTATGACTTGACTTGGATTCGAACCACCAACCTCTTGATTTCAGATCTTCCCCGTCTTACGGTATGCGAGATGCCGTCAGTTCGGCCAGTAGCCAACAATACCAGTCTAACCCCACCCAGTCGTTTCAACCCCAACTTATGTATGATTCGGTGACCGGGCAGATACAAATGGCCATCCCTGTATCCATGTCTAATATGCCATCCCCGGCCTACTCTGTGGCCTCGGCCCCTCAACAACCGCAACCCCCTCAGCAACCCCAGCAGGCCGCTCAACAGCAGGTGAGTTATTGAGAAGGGGGGGGGC
>NW_007378149.1:126807-141949 GCF_000475195.1 Diaphorina citri
CGTATGAAAATCAATATTTTATTTTTACAAAATTTTACTCTCTCTTTGCTAGCACGGAATAAACGTCAATCCAGAATAAGGCACAAATAGATAACAAATATCCATTAATTACTCATGTATATTAATATGCCATTATTAACACATCTTACTTATTATGGTTACAAAAACGTGCTTAGCGTTTTGGTTCTCGTAACCAAAAATATTCGTAACAAAGAAACATTTGTTACAAAAGTATCCCTACAATCGATCTAACGGTGGATGTTTTGTTTGGATGTTGTCTCCCTAGATATTACCTATTAGGAACAGGAACAATGTAAATTGTAACCAATTGAGTCTATCGGATCATTCATACTATCATACTTCGATACTTATAAGGAAAGGTAAGTAAGCTTTTGTACGTTAGGGGATCATTCCCTTAGTCATCCAAAAGATGGATCCATGTGATCCATGTTGGATGATAGTGCATAGCAAATAAAAAATGATCTCTATGGAATGATACACCGGTAATATCAGTGTTTCTTTCCATAGTTGATAGTTGCTATATTACTAAATTAACATCATTCGAAAATACCGTTAAAAAAGGTATCTATATCTTAATGGATCTTTGAAAAATTTTCACACTTAAGTCACATGGATAAAGCGGTGAAACATTTGGTACAGGTATGTATTCATTTGTATGTACGAAAAATTACATATCCCATCGTATTCATGCAGTGAACTCATCCATCCATCCGATTGAAATAAAAACCCTACCCCAAAAGATTCGTTATTCATATTTACTTCGTTAGCTCGAAACCTTTAAGGTTATACTCCATATGGAAATGGACCTATATACACACATGATCACATGACCATACATGCATTTGGTATGAACTATACATATCCATGGATACATAAGCAATGTAACCATTCTATCCAAAAATTCCAAAACATACTTGAACGGACAGAACGGATAGTCTACTTTACATAAGCTATTTAACCCTCATGGGATACCATGTGTTGTGCCACGAATAAATAATAAAGCTAAGAGTCATCCATCTCGTCATCCTATTCTTACTCTGGTTGTCATCCATAGATTCACCATAAAATAGATACTCCTGTAGCCTTTCATTTTCATTCATTCCTTCATGCAAACATTAACATATGCATACATAACTCATTAATAATTTTAGAAGGGTAGGGCTGACCGTAACTGGGGTGCGAAGAGACTAATAATTCCGAATTGGCAAGGACTGGTGGATGTGGTGGGCGGCCCAGGGGTCTGCTGTTAAAGCCCTTAAAAAAAAAAAAAAAAAAGTATGCAGCAAACACGAGAACATTACTGCTGTAAACAATTAGCAAAGCGTTGTTTTTGTTACCTTTTAGATTTTTGAACAACTCGTGTAATTCGAGATGTTGTAATGAAATGTGTTAAATAGTATACCTATTTATATGTAGATACCTCCCTAGGTGTTCCTAGAACGGAAACGTGAGTCAGAAGTAGAAATTTGTGAATTCCATTGGACCAATTGTTACCGATTGAAAAAATAAATAAAATAATAATAATAGAAAGTAATAATAAAATAAAAGATCAAAATTTCACTTTCTATTCATGGGTTGAATTCTTGTATTTTTAAGGCACTCATTTTATTTCCAAGTTTTTGAGGGACCCAATTTAAAAGTCCTTTCGTTAGGACCTCTTCCTGAAAATTTTGACGGTATCCCCATTATCGTCCCAAAATTGTATAACGTCCATGAGATGAGAATAAAAATCGCATAACGTTCACAAACTAGGTGCTTACCTGCTCATTATTCTGCAACAACTTTCGTTTTCTATCATTTTCTCATCGGAAATATATCGAGTTGGCAACAATGAAACAATGTCTATGCAATATCTTAATTATACAGGGTGTTTCTAAGATATATGTTTTTTGAAGATGAGGATCATAGGTATTCAGAGCATTTCCTCCCAGTACCTACATAGGTAGCAATAATTTTTTTCCGAAATTCTGTAAATTTGACACATCCACTAATTTTATTATTGTAGTAACTCATCTCTTTCGGCAAAGGAAGAGACTGAAGACAGAGAGAGAGAGAGAGAGAGAGAGAGAGAGAGAGAGAGAGAGAGAGAGAGAGAGAGAGAGAGAGAGAGAGATCATTTCCTTGGGTTTTCAAAAATTTCCTTTAAAATTTGTTGAATAATTTCGCCAAAATAGAATAAATCGTTCGAAAACCATTGAAAAAAAATAGGATGATGGTCATCCTGTAGAAGTCATCTTCACTGATCTTCTTGACTTCTTGATTCTTTGAATTCACGCTCTTTGATGCTCACGATTTTCTGCCTTTATCGACCTAACTCATACCTATTACCTACCTACAATCACTACCTACTATTGTAGAGTTGCTAGAGATGATACCTACATTACCTACCTTTGTTAGAGAATAGAGGTACCTAGGTTCTGTAAGACTTATTTCCTATAGCGGTGTGGGTTTTGTGAGACCTCTGTAGGACGTGGGTTGTGATAAAACGACTCTAAAGGTCTTTTTCCTCGCCTTTTCCCGTGTATAGATGGGGTCAGGGTTTTTCGTCAGCCTCCCAATCAGCCCTAGGGTGATTGCTTTGGGCTGACATTTGGTTTTGGCTACACATTTTACGAGTGGATGCCCTTCGCACTCAACCTTTGCTATTTCTTTAGCAAGGGAAATTCAGGCTGGTCTACTCTCTGTTTAACGTCCCCCGCCAGACAAAGCTAATCTAATCCCTGTTTAACGTCCCCCAGCCAGACAAAGCTGATCTACTCCTTGTTTAACGTCCCCCAGCCAGACTAAGCTGATCTACTCCTTGTTTAACGTCCTCCAGCCAGACTAAGCTGATCTACTCCCTGTTTAACGTCCCCCAGCCAGACAAAGCTGGTCTACTCCCTGTTAACCAACCCCCAGCCCGACAGAAAAGGGCTCTATGGGTACCTGGTAAAAATTTATTTCACTCGTTTTTAAATTATTTCATTTTACCCCCCCCCCCCCTTT
Source organism: Diaphorina citri (assembly GCF_000475195.1). Classification (NCBI taxonomy): domain Eukaryota; kingdom Metazoa; phylum Arthropoda; class Insecta; order Hemiptera; family Psyllidae; genus Diaphorina; species Diaphorina citri. The sequence continues at coordinate 129,814 of NW_007378149.1, forward strand.
CTTTTCACCCACCCCGCCACCGAAGCTTACCGCTCCTTGGAGTACTTGCATAAGAAATGAGAGTAGGTACTAGCAAAATGTGTAGGTATGAGAAAATATGATCAAAATTGGAGGAGCAAAGAGGAGTTCTCAAAATACCCTGAAGCTTACCGCTCCTTGGAGTACTTGCATAAGAAATGAGAGTAGGTACTTGCAACATCTGTATAGGTATGAGAAAATATGATCAAAATTGGAGGAGCAAAGAGGAGTTCTCAAAATACCCGTCATTGAAGACCCCTAACTTTTGACTTTCGTACAAAAGTGACTAATGAAAAATGAACAACTGAGAGTGAGCTGAAATTAGTTTTACGATTTGTAGATTTAAGTTTTAGATTAATTTAATTTACCTTTTCCATGAAATAATTGAATAAAGTATGTTCTATGAACAAGACTACTTTTGTTACCGTCTAGATATTTAGAAGTGCCTTGTTTATTCATTTGTCTTTACCCTCTTTTTTGAAGAAGTTCTCGATAGAGGAAACTGTATTTAGAAGTGCCTTGTTTATTCATTTGTCTTTACCCTCTTTTTTGAAGAAGTTCTCGATAGAGGAAACTGTAACTGCTAATTTCTTATCATCCCGAAAGCGAAGAGAGAAAGAAGACAGGATAGGAACTGTGGATAACTCACTTCTGTAAAATGTAGTGGTCAAAACACTCTTCGCATAATCAGTAATTTTATTATGGTATAATGAAATGGGTCATTTTCTTGGGGGCCCATCGATACCATTTCTTCTTCTTCTTCTTTTTTTTTTCTTCATCATCGTCCTCCTCTTGAAGAGGTTTGACAGAGGGAACTGTAACAACGGAGGACTTATCGTCCCGAAATCGAAGAGGGAAGGAGAACATGATAGGAGAAAGCCAGCCGTTCCGAGAACGAAACGTATCTGTTTTTAGTATAAAGCTCGCCCCGGGCGGAATTCGAATCCGCTTTCTAGCGCTTACAAGGCAGACGCAGCTCCCATGGCGTATTGGTCACTGCGCTCGCCTTGCATTACACGTGGGAGACCCGGGTTCGATTCCCGGCGGGGTCAAAAAATTTGTATCATCCAAATGGTTGATTCCGTGACTGGCTGTTGCGGGGCCCACTCAGCCTCGTGAGGAAAATGAGTAGCTATGACATATAAATTCGCATAGCGACCGGTGCCAGCATGGTAGGTAAATATTGGATTTTAGGATTATTGAGATAGTGGGAAAATCCTACAATGCTGCAGTGAGCACCAAAGTTGTGACATAATAACACAAACTGCATTTACATTACATTACATTTACTCTAAGAGTCTAAGTCAACAAGGCTAGCTATATGATTTTCCCTCCAATTTCTCACCTCTATCAGTCCGTAAAACGTGTCATCTCGGACAACTTTGCCCGGATCTGCTACGGCACAGACAACATGCGTCTAATGTAGAAGTTGTTTCATTACTACGAAATAAATAAAAACGGAGGTGAAACACTCATCCTTACATCGTCCCTGAAGATCGAGATATTCGCGAGGTTGAAGGTTTAGATGTACCTGGAGGAGCTTCTTGCGATGAGCTTTTAAGTAAATGATGGCCAATTGTATTGTTTCCAAGCTTGTTTATAGTGGATCTTCCACGTCGGAGACGTAGGTTGGTAAGTAATGGTGAAGGAAATCAGGCATTTTTACTTTTTTGGTCCGTCCTTCCTTTATTATTACTAATAATAAAAGGTATAGTGGACGGACTATTGTATTCGCTTCGGTCTCGGTGTCGTCTGTCTGTCCGTCTGACCCCACAGAAGGACTTATCCAAACCTGGTCGACCTGTATATCAAATTAAAGGTCTTTTTACCAGGAACACGAAAGTGGTGGTGCAAATTTTGTCCAGAAAACCAAAAAGCCAAAAAAAACTGGTTTTTGGGGGATTTTTTCCACATTTTCTCACACAAATGAGCTCTGATCTCGAAATGTGTCGCGACGACCTATGAACATTAAATAAATATATTGAATGGAAAAAAAAGGAATTAATAAGTAGGTACTTATGTATGTACTTATAATTTATTACATAGGAACCTATGGTAACATGGTATTTTGAAGGTGAATGTGTGATTCAAGAAAACAGATAGCTCTTTGGTACCAATTATTGGTATCTTCTGCCTGGGCACGTAAATTAAAATTAAATTTCTTCATTTACCTTTCCTTTTAGATAAACTAACTAGGTAGGTATTCCATAGTAGGAGTTATCCAGATTGAGACTATCTAGCTAGGTATTTGTTTGTAGGAGTTATCTTTGAGATCTAGCGGTAGGTGAAAGAGATGGTTTAGCTTTTGGAAAAGAGAATGTTGCGATGCTATAAATGAAGAGCAGATTTTTGTTTGGATTTAGATCGAGTACTTAGACTATTCAAGGCAGAATCGATGGGATAATGGTAGCTTGATTGTTGTTGTTGTTATTGTTGTTCTCCTTCTTATTCTTGTTGTTGTTCTTCCCAGCTGTTGATGTTGTTAATATTTGTCATATTATTGGCAATGGATTTCAGTCTCCTTCTTATTCTTGTTGTTGTTCTTCCCAGCTGTTGATGTTGTTAATATTTGTCATATTATTGGCAATGGATTTCAGTTCTCCGTAAAATTTACCAACAAGTTCGTCTGTTTTCTGATGTAACTGAACCACGTACGGATTTCTTCAAATTTCACCTGTTTCAATCCTCCACTGACTTCGTCCACTAAAACAAAAAATAAGTATTCGTCCTCTAAGTACCAACAATACAAACATTCCACTGAATTCGTCCACTGAATAATGTCAAAAGAGAATCATCTATTTCATCTCTGGTAGTCCAACAATACTAACTTTCCACTGAATTCATCAACTAAAATATAAAATAAATAATGTTTGTCCTCTGAGTACAACAATGCAAACTTCACCAGTCAAATTCTTCACGTGAAATTCACCACACTTCCTGTCTAAGATCTTGAGGTCCAGATAGTCCAACTTTCGTCAGAGGGTCACGCCTATCAGGTCGATTGACAATCTTTGGCTGTCACACAAATGTCTCGTGCGTGACTTATTGTTGAGGTCACGTAAGATAAGATCCGAGAGGTCACACTTTGTTTTCTGCGTAGGTACACTTGTCGTAAATCCTCAAGATGGAGATAGCAGTGCAAGTGTAGTAAAGCTTACGGACTTTTTCGAGCTACAGAGTCACACTTTTGGACAAAACGATGGAAGCCAACCTATAGTAAACTTGGAAAGGTAAGCCTTCCTTGTAAGCACCAGGGGGTTCGATTTCCCTCGTGGGGAACTTTATCCTGAACAGCCCTCAGACTAAGTGAGATTAATAGGAGGCGGGTAGCTTGTTACCCCTATCACCCTCAGCATTTTTATAGTGACGTTAAAACTCTATCAACACACAGTTTCCTTGGAAAAATGGTTTTTGCTTTACCCTGTACAGCAGCTACTTTTACCGATCGACATTACAAATTATTACACCACTTGTCGTAAATCCTCAAGATGGAGATAGCAGTGCAAGTGTAGTAAAGCTTACGGACTTTTTCGAGCTACAGGGTCACACTTTTGGACAAAACGATGGAAGCCAACCTATACTTGGAAAGGTAAGCCTTCCTTGTAAGCACCAGGGGGTTCGATTTCCCTCGTGGGGAACTTTATCCTGAATAGCCCTCAGACTAAGTGAGATTAAGAGGGGGCGGGTAGCTTGTTACCCTTATCACCCTCAGCATTTTTATAGTGACGTTAAAACTCCTTCAAACACAGTTTCCTTGGAAAAATGGTTTTTGCTTTACCCTGTACAGCAGCTACTTTTACCGATCGACATTACAAATTATTACACTAGTACCTGTAAACAAGTCAGAACTCAGAATACAAAATGATAAATGAGAAAATTACTAACTTTATTTTATGGGAAAATAACTTTATTAGAATTTTGAATTTAAGACCATGGCGGTTTAGACTTTTGACTGAAAAATTGCCGCTCTGACGCTCTTGGAACCGGGAACCTTTGTATGAATTTCCTCTTTGCTATTAATGAATTTATTTAATTTTGACATCCTTTGTAAATACTATTTTACTTAGGTTGTGAGTTTCCCTTGAAAATGTGTATGGAATAGACGAAACTCCGAGTCGGGATAAATAACCAACTCGTAAGTATCCATTTTCATAAATAACCTAAGTAAAATAGTTCCTCTTTGCTGTTTTTGATAGGAGTGTAACGTCACGGGTCTCTGTAGTGTTGACAAATTTAGTGATGGGACGAGGGTGTTACCCCACGTTCGGTGACAAGCTACTCGTCTACATTAGCCTCACCCAGCCAGAGTAGGCCCGTGAAAAGCCAAAAGCTCTCAATTGTCAGCACCATCCGGATACTAACCACGTGCAATGTTGCTTAACTTGAGTGATCTTTGTTGGTTAGTAGTTAGTTAGTTAGGGAGGAAAAGTTAGTAAAGAGGGGAACATGGGAACTGATTTATTCAACGTCCTAACGCTGCTCACTATTATACCTACCTAGATGTTTATATTGTTTATTTATATTATATTATACCTACTTTTTCAGGGATGGACGCCCTTGGATTTAATCTGGTGGGTTTTTGGTAATCGGCAGAGGCAGGAAGAGGTTTCTTCCCATGATATCTCTTTCAACATCCAATAGGTAACCAACATCCACTTACCACAATCCAGCCATCCATTATCCAATGAAACATAATGGATGATAGTTAATTGGAAGGTGAACTCTTACAATTGAGCTATGAGATATGCAATGGTGATGTAACCATTGGAATCTGTGACTGCAGTGAGGGTCATTCCAAATGAAATCGCATTTCTCCTCTGTGTTCTGGGATCAATAAGATGCAGAAAAGGATAAATAAAATACTATTTTAATAATATGCAGAAAAAGAAAAGTTGATTATGATTTATTCGTTTGAGATATCGGGAAGTACCTAGTAATTATCATTATAAACATAGATACAAGACAGTTATCTATATTTGTTGTAGATACCTATATACTTTTTATACAGATATCTATTACAGGTACATCTTCTTTATTTACGACTGACCAAGCCAGGTAGGGCGATGGTACCAAAAATGGGAACCATTTTCTAGGATTATGGATTGAAGTTCGTGTTTCTTTATCTTATTCTTCGTTTTCTTCCTCCTCTTCTTCTTCTTCTTCTGTTACAACTGCTGAGGAATTCTTTTGTGCTACATCATACTTAGTTAAATACATCAGTTAAAGCTAGCTAAAAGTCCGACACTTCAGAATAAATAGCTGTCTGATTAATCTTCTAATTTGTGATCAAATCAGTTCAGATTCAATGTCCATAGGAGATCTAATGAATTTCACACTGTCCAATATTTCGTCCAGTTACCCGAATGTCCGCTACAATGAATAAAAGAAACTGCCCATGAGGTTATCTCGGCCAGTCATAGGTAATGCATAAAACTGCCCTGGGCAAACCTAGAGATGAATGGGAAATGCAAAAAATGCAGAAACTTCTTCGCAAGTCGTGATTTTTTTTTACTTTCATTATTTTCTGGCGAAGATCATAGGCGCAATTTTATTCTTGTGAAGATCATAGGCGCAATTATTCTGGTGAATAGACGCAATGATCATAAGCGCATCTTCTGAGACGCAATTTATTGCCTGGCGCAAACATCTCAGCCTATTTGCGCCGGATAGAAGGACAGAGAGAGAGAGAGAGAGAGAGAGAGAGAGAGAGAGAGAGAGAGAGAGAGAAGAGAAAGAGATCTACTCAAGGGCTTATTGGCACAGTTATTCTACTCAAGGGCTTATTGGCACAGTTATTCTACTCAAGGGCTTATTGGCACAGTTATTCTACTCAAGGGCTTATTGGCACAGTTATTCTACTCAAGGGCTTATTGGCACAGTTATTCTACTCAAGGGCTTATTGGCACAGTTATTCACTTGCAAAGTGTGGGTACATTGGTGGTGTAGTGGTCAAGGCGCTCGCCTGGTAAACAGGAGGGCGTGGGTTCAATCCCAGCCGAGGTATGGAATTTTATCCTCAATATAATTTGAGAATTTGACCACAATAATAGTAGTAGCCTACTGCTGGAGTAAAGGGACTTTACAGTCCTATGCGAGCAGTATAAATAAGCACTATTATTATTATTATTATTATTAATTAACATACGTTGGATAGGAAAACTGGCTGACGAATAAAATATAAATACGTGTAAATTGATTACGTGCGTTTCTGACTTATTTGGTGTTCAAGACACCTACTTACCTATACAATCTACATAAACCTATAGGTACTTACTAATATCACGTAGCTGAGACCTATTAAATAGGCTAAGTGTACCATTTATTCGCCCACCTAAAAAACGCACCATTTATTGGCCCACCTGCCCACATTTATTTTTCTAATTTTTGTTTTTATGACTACAATTTTGAAATCGCACTGATTCGATAGCAGTCTAAGCCCTTTCTTTTGATGAAATTGGATCTTGAAAAAGTTCGTCCAGTTCAGACTTATGTGGCGTAGGCTACAGGTGGGCCAATAAATGGTACGTTTTTTAGGTGGGTGAATAAATGGTACACTTACCCTATTATGAATAAATAATTAAAACTAAATAGGTTATTGCACAGAACTGTTAACTCGGTAATAGGTACATACATGCATAAATGACAAGGTACCTTATAATACATATTTAGGTCCAGCTGCAATATAAGCATATTGCTGATATTTAGAATTCACTAATATTAGATCAGAAAAAAAGTAACATAGGTAGATGCATAATTTTGATTCGTTTACTGGTAGATACAGGTAGGTAATGTAGGTATGTGCGTCAGTAATAGAACAGTTGCGCTTACTTGGGTGATGTTTCAAAGTCATAGAGCAGGAAAAATGAGGACCAACGGTATTTTTCTTTTTCTCCTACGACTTCTAGATCATGAGATAAAGCGATTTAAAAAATACTGGTAAATCCAGAACTTTGACGTCACGGCATACGCTCCCGTACACGATGACGTCACATCAAATGTCCCGAGCAAAGCTCCCTCGCAGGCAACACATGAAAAATAAAAAAATTCGGGAAAAGTGAAATATAATGACTTGACTAAGTTTCATGTAGAAAGGCAATTTGTAGCTACTTTTGCACAAGCCCAGATTAATGGAAAATGGTCAAAAATGGATTAACAGTGTCTTGGGATACGTTCCCTCTGTCAATTTTACTAATAACACTCGTTAGGTAGGTAGGTTCCTTTTCAGAGAAGAATATTCAGTTACATGAAGGTAGCAATACGTACTTTCGGAAAAATACTGTTCGAAAATATAATACTCTTGAAGTAGGGGTAATTGTCATGGTTCTTCGTCCGCCTTTGCGTGCTTATGAAGAACGATCTTTTGCACCAACCACGGTATCCTGTAATCCTGTAACCAAGCCCACCAACCAGATCGCTGTCAACATTTGACCTTCAGACAAGACCTAGACCGCTTCGAAAAAACTTGAAGGCGTATATGTTTAGCTCCGTAAGGTCATAAGGTGGACTGTAAGAGGAAAAAACAAATGAAATTGTCCGCAAGAAACAAGTGCCCGATCAAGATGTCACAGAAAACTGGAAAGTTAAGTAACAATTTCATTAGCAAAAACCTCTCATCTTTCAATCCCAGATGTTCACAGAACCTGACTTATGAGAAAAGTAAAACCAAAGAAAAGAAAAGTAATCTCTGCTAATACCAACTTAGAAACTGAAACTCCCATCCACAATCAGGTATACCAGAATCTGGCTTCGAACCCGTTGGCGTTTTGGTGTATTTTCACTTGGAAACCATGCAGACTCCTCCTCTCTTGGCGTCCCCCCACCATTCAGAAAAAAAACTGAAAGCGGTTTCATTCGGTTTTTTGAGGTCACATTGGAATTTGCCTGGGACGGTCGTGCTGGCTTTACGTTTTGCATTTCATGTACGCGTTTCTGGTCGCGGATTCTGTGATCATTTGGTTGAATAGTTTTGTACGATATAGTCAAAGTTCGACCTTCTGTGACGGTCAGTTTTGTGATTTTTTTGCTCAATGTTCTTAGATTCTAGATTGTTTGATTTGAAATATTTGAATGTTTTGATTAGATTTTAAGTGCCGTTTTTTTAATTTTGAGAAATTTGCTGTTTTTTGTAGAAAAACTAAGAAATCTTAACTCTGTTTTCTCATTTTAATGTTTTGAGAAAGGCATTTTTCCCTCCGGGATTTCATAAAAGCGTTTTTACCTTTTTAATAAAACTCCATTTTTTCATAGCATCAATCACACGCTGTTTTAAGTGCCATATTTTTTCACAATTCACGAATATGGTGATGTTTTGATAAATCAGTGTTTCCCTCGTGTTCTGTTTTGTGATCCTAGTTTTCAATCAACTGGAAACTTCAACTGGTGGATCTTGAGCTAGTGGATATCTTCGCTCTTGACGTTGGAATTAAATGGTGCAATTATGACAAATGTTACACCAGGGGTAAGTTCTTGTTCCGTGTTCGGTGTGGTGTTTGAACAGTGGATATCATTCAATTAGTGAAAAAAGATCCCATTTATAAGGCTCATTTGTCGTACAATTTGAGAAAATAGAGCCCATGCAAGGGCCCCTGAAGGCCCAATCGGGTACAAAATGTACTAAGTGAACGCCTTTTATCTGTTGAATATGTCTACCAAATTTCATCCAAATTGGACAAACCATTCGAGAGTTATAATGAAACCAACAGAACTAAATTCAAAATCCTTGAGTTAAAACTCAGACCTCTCTTTGTTCCTTCAGCAAATCTTTAAGAACCTAACGGGAGTTGTTTACGATCAGTAAAGATGAAAATAAACAAATTAGAGCGCGTAACAAATTAAACAAATAAACAAACAAGATCCTCAAACTCAAACTGAAGAAATGATCTTCTTCTTGGGAACCAAACAAGAAATTGAGTATCTGGATTTATATTGACAAGAATTTGAGAATACTTATTGACGATAATGTAAGTACATTTTTTTCACAAGAAATCGAGTACATTTGTTGACAAACAATCGTACATTAATTTGACTTCTTGAGAAGTTAGTATCACTTGCAATGCATCTTTGGTAGGGACATATCGTGGGTCGTTATTACAGTTTACCACTTTACAAGTTGTTAATGAAATGAACAGCTCATAGGAAGAAGAGTGAGTCAATTTTAGTGATTTGAAGAAAACTTTTATTTAAAGGTCAGTGAACTGTGGAACTCACTCAGAAACAGGTCCCTTTGGGGTCCACGAAAAGCTCAATTGAGTCCAAAATCAATTATTGAGGTATATATTTTTCCTTCATGTGTTAATGGTTCATGTATTACCTAATTTTATTGTTTATGGCTGAATCCTTCATGTGTTAAACATGCTAGTCAAATTTCATGGAAATTGGACTAGCCATTCAGATATTACTGTGGACTAGCTGTTCAGATATTGCCTACTGTGGAAAAAACGAACAGATAGCCAAACAATATACCTAGGTACATACATAGTGGAGGAATGAAAAATCCTCGTGTTAAAACATAAAACTTACTTTGTTGGATCACATCATACACGTACTTAACGATTAGTTGCAGCACATACTCAGATACCTAACAACCTACCATATATCCATATTGAATAGTGCATTAGTTCATTACCTAAGTACCTACTCGTATGTACCTACATAATATATTTATAGGGCTCGTACACTCATGAATAGTTGAATACTATCAAATCATTTATCAAACGGCAAAGGCAGAGGGCAATAGAAATGGCGGTCTTTTCTAATGCTCCATACCTACATTAAAATACCGGCTTTTCTAATGACCGATGTTCAGCTTAATGCCCTATCATAAAGACTAATACGTTAAACCTCTATGAAAAAAAAAGAAAAAAAAAAGTTAAACCTCTATGTTTTTTTTTTTTTTTTTTTTTTCTCAAATATTCTCAGACGACATTGTCACGTTTTGGTCGAGAGTAGGTATCAAGCTCCATAAACTTGATACGTCCTCTGTGCAAACACTTCGTGAATTCTGGACATGACTAAACAATTTCTTCTTCTTCTTTGATGAAAACTGATAAGAAGTTTGCGAAGTGATAAGATCTTTATATTTTGCAACGGAGGTCTTATCGTCCTGAAGTCGAAGCGGAAAGTATGACAGAAGAGGAGAAAGCCCGCCCGAGAACGAACCTTATCTGTTTGTATAAAGTTAGTCCCCAACCGGGTATCGAGCCCGCGACCTAGCACTTCGCAAATTCGTATAAGCTTAACAATACACCTACATATATAAATGTTATGACTTGACTTGGACTCGAACCACCAATCTCCAAATCCAAGGCGTTAACCACTACAGCACTGAGGTTGGCAAAAGAAGAGGGGGGGGAGTATAGAATTTGAAACAATTATTCAATTATCCAGGGTAAGCATATATTCTTTTGCCACTACAATTTCTTAGCCAAAAGAAGTTTTGGAGTTTTGAAATGTAACTCCTTTTCATACAGCCTACGTGTATTATTATTTTATCAAACATGACACAAACGATAAATCCACTTTCTAATAAAATTCTAATCAAGCATCTAGAATTTAGACATGATATCCGATCTACATAACTAATACATATATTATGTACATATGTAATTCACTATTCATCCATCGTTCTATTTTTGTTGGTGGAGGCGTAACTTACTTTGATCTGATTTGGATAGTGCACTATTTCTGTACCTATCTACCGTTCAATTTATTGGTGGAGGCGTAAAGTACATGTTTCTGTGCAGTGCTTGAGGTTGTTTCCTACAAACTACAAAGTTCATTGAATGTTCATACAAATCCCGACAGTATTATTTCCCTTAACAATGTTCGGTCCAGTAAACTTTTAGTCTAGCTTTTTTTATGGGCGTGGATAATAATAAGTTGCTTATCCCATTTTACAAATCAAGGAAGCCTCAAGAAATAGAACTCAAGCAGACAACAAACAACTCAATAAACCCATTTTAAGTCAAACGAGACAGCCGTCCAGCTTATGATTCATGTTGGCAAACCCTTGTCACAGGACATTAGGTAGTTTTGCTTTTTTTTTTGAAGAGGTTTGACAGAGGGAACTGTAACTGCTATGGTCTTATCGTCCCGAAATCGAAGAGAGAAGGAAGACAGGAATGAAGAGTGCCAGTGATAAAATCAAATTGATTATAGCACTACCTGATAGCAGACTACTAGTGCTTTATTTATGTCCGGAACTACAGTGCCACTTTTAGTGCCTCATTTATCCGTAGGACTACACTATCACGTTAAAGTGTTTCTCGCCAGCCTAGTTAGCTTGGTTTGTAACGCTTCTGCCTTGTAAGCGGTAGGCCGTGTGTTCGATTCCCGCCCGTGGCGGATTTTATCCTGTACGGATAATGTTCGTCCTCGGAACGGCTGGCTTTTTCCCATACCCTGTCTTCTTTCTCTCTTCGATTTCGGGACGATAAGACCTTAGCAGTTACAGTTCCCACACAGGTATTAAGTAGATATCTGTAAAAATTCAATTTAAGATCAATTAATTAAAAATGCAATAAATTTCCATACTTCTATCCATAACACTCCCAATAAAAATAACTGGTCTGGTTCATTCATAAAACCGGCGCCGGTGGCGACTAATTAAAATTAAAAAGTCCATTAATAAATTCAGTCACATTTCAACACCCCCTCTACTCATGATCTATTTGGCAAAAGTCCCACTGATAGAAATTATACATAAATAATCGTACCCATAGTAAACAAACTCAAATCTGGTTCAGGTTCAGAACGAGCCTGCTAGAATACAAACAATCAGAATAGGTAGCTGGTCTGAATTAAGCGAAAAGAAGAAGAAGAAGAAGAAGAAGAAGAAGAAAAAGAAGAAGAAGAAGAAGAAGAAGAAGAAGAAGAAGAAGAAGAAGAACGCCAAGAGAAGAAAGAAAAAGAGAAGAAGAAGAGTAATATACTAGTCTGTACCATTATCTAGCAGATTCTGCCCCGCACAAGACATGAAAATCAAGATGAAAGAGCTGAATTGCCCCAGAAAGGTAAGGTACCGCAAGTACTAGGTGCTCTTACATTTGAATTCCACGAGAGCTGAATTCTGTGGGCCACTGCAAACACATGCTGAGGGGAGCAGATTAATCACAATACG
>NW_007378149.1:141974-148362 GCF_000475195.1 Diaphorina citri
ACGACTGTAACAATTTGGTAAAAATCGGATAGTCACCCATCCTGATATTAACCAAAGTCATTGAAGTGTTACTGAGTCAAATAACAATAACTCTTGACTCTTCTCAGTTCTCTTCGCAGATATCCTGAGAATAATAAGCTAACTAAGAAGTAACATAAGCTAACTAAGAAGTAACATAAGCTAACTAAGAAGTAACATAAGCTAACTAACTGAAATTGAATTTCAGTTAGTTCTTGGCAAGCACTAACGCATTCTTATGCAAATTTATCCTGATGTTAACATCTTGCAAAAATTTATTGGGATGTTACTCTCTTGCACAAATTTATTGGGATCTAATCCCAAGTAATCTTGCATGTTGGTTAATCAAGTTTAATGATCTTCAATGATCGAGCCATTCAAGTTTAATGGTCAGTCTTGAACTCTTGGGAGAACCTTTGCTTTTGTTTGAATGGTAGAGATAAATCTTGGACAATAACTCCACAGTTCACTTGATTTTGTGTGCCCCAAAAAGGTAGGTACGCCCGTATTGTCTGTATAACTTGTTTGGTACTGCCAATTGTACAGACCACCTATAAATCTTGAAATTTAAGATATAGAAAAAAAAAAGAAAGAAAGAAATAGCGAATATGAGAGAGAGAGAGAGAGAGAGAGAGAGAGAGAGAGAGAGAGAGAGAGAGAGAGAGAGAGAGAGAGAGAGAGATTTGAGATCCTATAAATCAGGTGACCGGGTCAGTCGATGAATGAACTTGTAGACCTGATGGTAGCGATGTAAACCTCATGTTAACTGGATGTTAGTGATGTACGAACTTGTAAACCTGGTGTTAGTGATGTTAAGGTCGACTAATTGAATCAATAAGCAAATCGTTGGGTGTTAGAATGTTGTCAGTAAGTCCAGTAGTCACACGGTTGGACAAAGTGCCAGAGATATAGGTAGTGAGTTTCAAGACAACTCTGATGCAATATTTTTATTTTATTTTTCCTGGTGTCATAGAGATATACCTAAGTTATTTATTTGTCACCTTCCTACACGCAAGTTGCCATTGTGTGACAAAGGATGCAAACTTGGATTTTGACACCAAACGTACAGGTATACCTACAACTATACATACTCAGTAACTTTTAACAGGGAGAAGCAGTGGCGTAGCGTGGTCTAAATTCGAGTGTAAGGCGTGTAAGGTACTAATTTCCATCATCCATGCTCTTCATGGATTGGCATAGACAACTATAACTAGGTACCTACCTACCTTCCCAGTTCCACACTCGACAAAGTGATATCTGGGTAGTGGATTTCTATGGTCATCCAAGACAACTTTTATGTAATATTTTTCTTTTCTTTTTCCTGGTACCATAGATATATACCTAACTTGTTTATTTGTCACCTTCGTACACACAAGTTGCCATTGTACGACAAAGGATAGCAAACTTGGATTTTGACACCAAAGGTAGGTGTATCGTATAGGTATGTAAAAGTATTTCTAATTTATGATTTTCGAGACCATTGCTTCACATGTGCACTATTTTGAAACTTGAATTTGTGCAGAAGCCAAACTCCCTTTTACTAAGCTGCAACCTTTCAACATTCAACTACAAACTCAAGGGAATTAAATTTTCTATATTGTCAGACGAATTGAACCCGGGTCTCTCGCATACTAGACCAGGAAGATGACCACTAGGCTACGAAGGTTAGGTTTCTACATCATGGGATTCATAGATTTTAATAAGTCTCTCAGGATTTTTATGGTTATCGGACATACATAGGTAGTTCCAAGCATTCAAACATCCATATTCTATGGATCTATTGAACATGGGGAAATCCTACCAAGAATACAGACATTTAAGCTCGTGACACATGACCTTTCTTTGGAAGCAGTGAAGTCTGTGCTAGAAATTCTATTCTATGGTAGAAAGTTGCATGTCAGATGTCCTATAGGAATCAGCGCGGGGTCCAACTGATGTGCTTCCCCTTTTAGAGATTCTCTACGATTGCATATGTGACATGTTTGGCAACAATGCCTATTTTTTTGCTGTCACATTGATCTGGACACACTATAGGTAGTTCCAAGCATTCAAACATCCATATTCTATGGATCTATTGAACATGGGGAAATCCTACCAAGAATACAGGCATTTAAGCTCGTGACACATGACCTTTCTAGTGAAGTCTGTGCTAGAAATTCTATTCTATGGTAGAAAGTTGCATGTCAGATGTCCTATAGGAATCAGCGCGGGGTCCAACTGATGTCATTGATACATCAGTTGGACCTTCTCTTATTTTGAATTCTGATGACTGTTGACTATTCCGAGTGATGTAGAGAACTCTTCTTTCTATGTCTGTGTCAGAATTCTGCTATGTCGGTTAGTTGTCAGACTTGTCAAAGTATTTGCCTCTTTGGTTTGGTAGTAGAAAGGACAGTAGCTTTGATATTCAAGTGGTAGGTAACCTTAGTGATGTGGTGGTCAGCAAGTTCAAACTTTTCAGTCGTCGACCCATTGAATGCACCAGTTGTCGACGGATCACTGAAGTTTAACAACTTGTATTTAAATGGGTGGCTATGGAACAACACGTTCTGTTATCTATTTCAGGCTACAATTTATAAGAATGATATACAAGAAACCTGAACAAATAGAAAGAACGAAGAAAAGAAGCATGAACAGAGAGAAAAAGATAGGAGGGAATCAGTATTACATCATGAGATTCATAGATTTTAATAAGTCTCTCAGGATTTTTATGGTTATCGGACGTACATAGGTAGTTCCAAGCATTCAAACATCCATATTCTATGGATCTATTGAACATAGGGAAATCCTACCAAGAATACAGACATTCAAGTTCGTGACACATGACCTTTCTAGTGAAGTCTGTGCTAGAAATTCTATTCTATGTTAGAAAGTTGCATGTCAGATGTCCTATAGGGAATCAGCGCGGGGTCCAACTGATGTCATTGATACATCAGTTGGACCTTCTCTTATTTTGAATTCTGATGACTGTTGACTATTCCGAGTGATGTAAAGAGCTCTTCTTTCTATGTCTGTGTCAGAATTCTGCTATGTCGGTTGGTTGTCAGACTTGTCAAAGTATTTGCCTCTTTGGTTTGGTAGTAGAAAGGACAGTAGTTTTGATATTCAAGTGGTAGGTAACCTTAGTGGTGTGGTGGTCAGCAAGTTCAAACTTTTCAGTCGTCGACCCATTGAATGCACCAGTTGTCGACGGATCACTGAAGTTTAACAACTTGTATTGATGTAGAGAACTCTTCTTTCTATGTCTGTGTTAGAATATTGAACTCTTTTATGTCTGTCGGTTGTCAGGCATGTCAATTTGCCGTTTTAGGTATCAGTAGAAAGGACAGTAGTTTTGATGTGCAAGTGGTAGGTAACCGTGGTGATGTGGTGGTCAGCAAGTTCAAACTTTTCCATTCGTCGACCCATTGAATGCACCAGTTGTCGACGGATCACTGAAGTTTAACAACTTGTATTTAAATGGGTGGCTATGGAACAACACGTTTAATATCTAGTCTTAATTATCTACAGATTCTGCCCACAAGACATGAAATAAGATGAAGGCTGAATTGCCCAGAAAGGTAGGTACCCAAGTACTAGGTCCTCTTACATTTGAATTCCAACGAGACTGAATTCTGTGCCACTGCAAACACATGCTGAGGGGACAGACTTATAAATACGTACGTACTACGTACCTACCTAGGTATAGGAATACCTTCATTATCCTAATTTTGTTTATAAATAGAAGGATATCCACAAAGTACTTCATGGACTGGGGCTAAATGAGCCTTATACTGATAGCCTTATAGGTACATAAATTGAAAAAAAAAAAAAGTTAGCAGTCCAATAGATGCCTAATTGGGTGCCCACCTCTGTGGCTGAGTAGTTAAGAGATAAATCTTAACCCTGAGGTACTGGGTTCAAATCCCATTGGGAGAGAAAAAAAAATCCAACCAAACTTTTCCATTCCCGGATAGGCGTGGGTGTAAAATAATGTACCAAAGTAGAAACACACCACCTTCACGTCACGTGAGCTCATGTGGGTTCAGAAAGATGTGCTTCAAAGTTCTCCCATAATGCATACGAGTATAACAGGTGATTTTGTCCACGCTAGCTACACTGCACCTAAAGCGACAGTGGTTCTAAACTAGGTAAAGGTCTAATAAGAAGGAAGACTAAATATAAATAAGTCTATAAGTCTACAGAAAACAGGAACTGGAACTAGCGAACTAGTTCCTGTCTAAAAGGCACCGGCATTTCAGAGCTGCTGGGCAATCTATGATTTACAAAGATTGCGCGAGTTAATGTTTACTCTGCCCTAATATTAGTACCACATCATGTACCTAATATACCTGTACCTAATATACCTCGCATGTACCAAATCAAGTACTTACCTCAAGTACCATTCCTTATGAATGTCCTAGTACCACAGGCAAATTCTCATAGGCTTGTCTCAGCCCATGTACCCAGTGCTTGTTAAAGTTTATAAGAAATACCCATTAATGTCCGAGATATTATTAATTGTCTTGCAGGAACTGTATAAAGAAGCATTGATTAAAAGCAGAATTACAACGGCAACAAGTACATTAAAGTACCTACATTAAAGTAGGTATTAGGTCGGTATCTCAAGTATATGAGTTTTATGTACCCCTTAATATATTGATTGTACATACCTAAGTCTGTATACTTACACTGAGTTTTATGTACTGGTGAATGCACTAACAAGCTATGGAGGTACAAATGTTGATAGTAGTACTTGGTGATAGTAAATTATTACTTATTGAAATGGTTGATAGGTTGAAAATATAATTACCTTGTTATGAAGATATCTAAGAAAGATGAATCAGATAAAAATATGGAAGAAGTATGGATACTATCTACCTATCTTTCTGTGAATTTGTACTTTTTAACACCTCTGTCGTCGACCTATTAATCTTCAAGATCAAGATTAAAGTTGTCTAGTATTGGTACATATCTCCACACATTATGGTACCTACATATTGTAGATACGTATTCATGTAAAGCGGAGTTTTGACATCTCCACCAATATCAATGACAAAAACTAGTGTGAACATCACACGACTTTCCTTATCCTATTGAATGATGCTTATTTGAGTGTTCTTTTACCCCAACTTTTACAATATCTCGAACCGAATTTGAATTTTGAATTTGAATTTGAATAAGATTTCTTTATTTTTGAATATTTAGGTACAAATAAAGCATCTCCTAGGCTGATTTCAACCTCTGTGCTTGTTACAGCCCAGTGCTTGACGAAACAGGTTCATATTTTTAATCATATCGTCCAATCAGAAAACAGACCCAATAAAAAAGCAATTTGAGTGCAACCTGTGCAACTTTCCAAGATCTTTGCAAATATTTAAGTCCCCAATCCCAATTATACCGGGTTTCCTAGAAGACCTTAGTGAAATATATATTTCACTAAGGTCTTCTAGGTACCTATTTCTCTTGAGGTGTCCAAATTTTTCTGACCCAGTAGCTCTTTCCTTAGTAGGTATCGCTCGCCTAGTGAACAAGCGGGGTTCAATCCCAGATAGAGCATTGATTTCAATGCTCATGCCTTTGAAACTTTGTGGTATAATAATGGATCTCTCAGGGTTAGGTGGTAGAGAACGCCTCAGACTTTAGCTTTGCCTAATGGTTACCTTCCACTCAAGAGTCTATAATTATGAGGGCTTATGTTATAGATTTTAACGAGCCCTATATACTTGCATTCCTACATACTCGTACGTAAGTGGAAGTTTAAAATGCTACGAGGTAGGTAGTTAGGTACATAGATACTTACATTTATAAGTAGGTACTTATGGTAATCTTCCACACGTCCAGTTCAGAATGTTCAGACAGGACTTTCTTACATACAGATGGTAATTGCGATTTTCAAAGTGCCTAATGAAACTCTTTTGACTTGAATTTTATTCATCACTGCTCTTGATATGAAATTAATTAGACTGAAAAGATTATCTTTTGCCTGGAGCCATAAAAGCCTGTTTTAATGGTCGCTGCCCTTGACCACGGGTACAGTACCTATTTACCTAGGTACCTATGTGTATGTATCTTGAGTATTAGGTGCTCTAGTTCGAGTATTTCTAGGGCGTTATAGAGAACACAGATCAATGTACATGTTTGACAATTCTTATGGAAAGTGAGTTTTGGCATCTCATCGAAAATTCAAATTTTGTTTTCCGTCAGAGTCCTGAACTCTGACGTCAGACTTCAGGAGATGCGCAGAAATGCATGCGCACAAACAGATTAATGTGTTGCCTACGAGGAAGCTTTGCTCGGAACATTTGATGTGACGTCATCGTGTACGCGAGCGTATGTCGTGACGTCAGAGTTCACGATTTACCGGTATTTTTTTAATCGATTTATCTCG
>NW_007378150.1:0-34350 GCF_000475195.1 Diaphorina citri
TGATCAAGTTCAGAAAACCTGCCAAGTTGATTCGGGCTCAGGTAATATAGAGCCGTATTTTATTATGTGACCTTTTTTTATAGTCAACATGGCTGAACCAATGAGATTCCGCTTAGGACGTCCACACTTGCTCCACAAAGCGGAATCTCACAATCTCATTGGCTCAGCCATGTTGACTATAAAAAAGTCACATAATAAAATACGGCTTGAAAATAACTGATGCGGGTTTTGTAATGTTTGTCCTTCGTATAAGCTTAACCGGTCCTTTAGGGCTGTTTGCCCCTACACCTAAGCCTCGGAGTGGGCTTTTTGTGTACGAATGTTTGTCCTACTATCTCTCATTGTCGATTCCGTTTAAGCGAGCAAAACATGTTTATCCTTCGACCTACGGTCTCGTTTGGAGCCATTTGAGTCCTAATCTCCAGTAAAAATTACGAAACACAAAACTGAGCGAGGTCTTAGCGCCAGGGTATGAGGGTTCTTATCCAAATTGTCCGGTATTAATCTTTTGTGTTTTAAATCAAGGATTTATTTGTCAGCCTAGTTAGCTTGGTTGGTAAGGCGTCTTACCTTGTAAGCGCTAGGCCGCGGGTTCGATTCCCGCCCGGGGAATCATTTTATTTTTTGTTTTCATTATTTTATTAATTAAATTTGTAATTATATTTTTGAATCTTTTGTGTTTTAAATCAAGGATTTATTTGTCAGCCTAGTTAGCTTGGTTGGTAAGGCGTCTTACCTTGTAAGCGCTAGGCCGCGAGTTCGATTCCCGCCCGGGGAATCATTTTATTTTTTGTTTTCATTATTTTATTCATTAAATTTGTAATTATATTTTTGTTTTCAGAAATGGATGTGAATGAGTTAGAAGACACACCACACGGGGGTAGTCTATTCAATGGACAATCCCATGTGTTGTACTGGGCAGACGTTAGTAGTGAAATAGCATTCGTGGTACCCACACCTGACAACAAACATGCCCCTAGCGGAGGGCAAAATACTGACTGTGGTAAGGAGGCGCCATTTATATCGTATCCATAATAGTTTTTCTGAAACAGTGGAAATAAATTACTTAAAATAAAAATTTAATCCTGGATCAATCAAAACTGGGATATTAGGTAAAACAAAATCCTTGATTCTCAATCTTGAGATTCTCCAGGAATAGAGTTGGTCAAGTGGTAACGACCTTGATTACTATTCAGATGGCCGCGGGTTCGATTTTATAAACCGAGAAAAAATTGTATTTTGAAGGTTTTGGATTATGAAGTGGTACTCGTAGGCTAAAGGATTTTCTCATTTTCAACTTATTTTTTGTAATGTTTGTCCTTCGTAGAAGCTTAACCGGTCCTTTAGGGCTGTTCGCTCCTACACCTAAGCCTCGGAGTGAGCTTTTTGTGTACGAATGTTTGTCCTACTATCTCTCATTGTCGATTCCGTTCAAGCGAGCAAAACATGTTTATCCTACGACCTACGGTCTCGTTTGGAGCCATTTGAGTCCTAATCTCCAGTAAAAATTACGAAACACAAAACAGTGTGAGGTCTTAGCGCCAGGGTATGAGGGTTCTAATCCAAATTGTCCGGTATCTGTAGTCTTGGATATCTATTCCTATGCGTATTTTGAGGTCTACATCAACTAATTGTATTCTGTTCCTTTTTTAGGTGAAATGGATCCAAAGTGAAGACAAGATAGAAGTTCAAGACATCGACAGTGGTACCCTCACGGACAGGATGATGATGTTCAGAAAACTCTTGATAAATGTGAAGAGAAAATGGGCAGTGATAACAAAGGTGATCTAAAGGAGGAAATAGATAAAGAAACCACTGAGAAGATTGCAGAAACGGACAGGATGATGATGTTCAGAAAACTCTTGATAAATGTGAAGAGAAAATGGGCAGTGATAACAAAGGTGATCTAAAGGAGGAAATGGATAAAGAAACCACTGAGAAGATTGCAGACGCAGACAATGAGAATAAAAGAGTTATAAACACAGAGAATGTGACGGACAAGAAAAAGAAACGAAAGAAGAAAAGTACAAGTGAAAATGATAGTAAGGACATCAAGGGAGACAAAAATCTTGGTAATAGTGATAAGAAGAATGATGAGAGAAGTAATGAAGACAAAGAGAAGTGTAAGAAGAAAGACACTGGAGGAGGGGATGGAGGAGGATTAATGTGTGAGGAGAAAACTGAAGAATCAGGACTTGATAAAGGTACTTACTGTCTTATGTCTCCTATTTTATAGTTATGCTTATTGGTAGATATACTTAATGCATGATTCAAGTTGAGAGGGTTGTTAAATTCTGTAGTGCACGAGGAAAATGAGTCGAAATGGAAGCCCACAGTACATAAGTAGGTGTATGTATAGATTAATAAGAGAGATGGCAGAGTTACACCACTCTGCCACATGAATGATGATTATGAATAAAGTGTTCCTTCTAACAAAACTTATTGACAACTCAAATGAAATACTGCCATATCCACGAGTAGATAATTGACCCTGTTTTCATATTTATTCATTTCTCTTCTCAGATTCTGGCGATGAAAACACCGATGATTTCAAACTGAACAAGATCAAGAAATGTCGCGTCAAATTGCCCATGAAAGGGGAAAGGTTCCGAGTGAAATTCGTAGACAACTTCAACGTGCCACACAAGTTACTTTTGAAGAACACGGATAAAGTGGCCAAGCGAAAGTTAAACATGCTCCTGGCGAAGAAACAACTTAAAGGTTCCGAGTGAAATTCGTAGACAACTTCAACGTGCCACACAAGTTACTTTTGAAGAACACGGATAAAGTGGCCAAGCGAAAGTTGAACATGCTCCTGGCGAAGAAACAACTCGAGCCTTTGAACAGTATGCCTATGTCCCGTCTGAAGGAGAAATGTCATGTTCTGATCAAGTTCAGAAAACCTGCCAAGTTGATTCGGGCTCAGGTAATATAGAGCCGTATTTTATTATGTGACCTTTTTTATAGTCAACATGGCTGAACCAATGAGATTCCGCTTAGGACGTCCACACTTGCTCCACAAAGCGGAATCTCACAATCTCATTTGCTCAGCCATGTTGACTATAAAAAAAGTCACACAATAAAATACGGCTTGATATAAGGATATAACTGATGCGGGTTTTGTAATGTTTGTCCTTCGTAGAAGCTTAACCGGTCCTTTAGGGCTGTTTGCCCCTACACCTAAGCCTCGGAGTGGGCTTTTTATGTACGAATGTTTGTCCTACTATCTCTCATTGTCGATTCCGTTCAAGCGAGCAAAACATGTTTATCCTACGACCTAAGGTCTCGTTTGGAGCCATTTGAGTCCTGATCTCCAGTAAAAATTAGGAAACACAAAACTGAGTGAGGTCTTAGCGCCAGGGTATGAGGGTTCTTATCCAAATTGTCCGGTATCTGTAGTCTTGGATATCTATTCCTATGCGTATTTTGAGGTCTACATCAACTAATTGTATTCTGTTCCTTTTTTAGGTCAAATGGATCCAAAGTGAAGACAAGATAGAAGTTCAAGACATCGACAGTGGTACCCTATACCTGGTGACCAAAAACGACATATTTGTCCTAGACGATGAACTCATTGCTAACATCTACCCCCGCGTATTCATTTGTAACCTGTCCGAGTTTGATGGGAAAAACATCTACTGGAACCCCATGATACGAGATCTCTACATTAGCACCCTGAGGTCTGGTCAGATCTCGATAGAAATCCGTACGTTTCATCATACCGTTCAGTCGTACGATGTCCACCTCAAACTTTACCTGGACGAGAAGAAGTTTATCAATCTGAACGAGTGGTTGGCCAATAGTTTCATTCCGTACCTGGTGTATTTGAAGACAAGTGTGCCCTCCCCCGTCGCCCAGCAAGTGGCCAAATATCCGACCGAGATATTCTTCCCCTATGTGAAATTGTTGAAGGAATAAGCTCTTCCCGTTCAAACTGCCTGGCTCAGATATAAAGCTACCTGGCTTCCATCTAAAGAGATTTATAACTTATAATTATTTATGTAGTTTATACTTAAGTATTTTCTTATTATTTTTTTTTTATATTAACTGTTAATAATAAAAAAATATATAAGTTATAACATTATTACTTTTTGTATTCCAGAATTTATTCCTGTTGGCCACAGATGATGATGCTGAAGTGAGAAAGAATGTGTGCCCCGTCGCCCAGCAAGTGGCCAAATATCCGACCGAGATATTCTTCCCCTATGTGAAATTGTTGAAGGAATAAGCTCTTCCCGTTCAATCTGCCTGGCTCAGATATAAAGCTACCTGGCTTCCATCTAAACAGTGTATTGACTGTATTGCTGATGAGCATGTTCTTAAAACAAGTGATAATTAAAAACAATACAACTTGAAATTTTCTCAAGACCGTATGTTAAATTAAACGGTATCTCTGTCTTTTCATTTTATTTTTTAGAACTATTTTTTATTTCAGCCTTGTTTTTCATTGGAAATTTCAAATCTCGTTTCGTCAACAAAATCTGACATACCTTTCCTAGGGAAGTGATAATTAAAAACAATACAACTTGAAATTTTCTCAAGACCGTATGTTAAATTAAACGGTATCTCTGTCTTTTCATTTTATTTTTTTAAAACTATTTTTTATTTCAGCCTTGTTTTTCATTGGAAATTTCAAATCTCGTTCGTCAACAAAATCTGACATACTTTTCCTAGGGAATCCAATGGACTACAATGTTTGTGAGGTAATTGCCCATAGAGTTGTAAGAAGATCAATTTTTCTTTTGAAAGTGTGAGGTAAATCTATTAAAAATGTTGCCATTAAATCTAAACTTGTTGTTTTATGGGTCATAGAAAATAGCTTTTATAAGTTGTGAATAAAATGCTCATTAGTCATTATTAATTGTTCTTTTGAAAGTGTGAGGTAAATCTATTAAAAATCTTGCCATTAAATCTAAACTTGTTGTTTTATGGGTCATAGAAAATAGCTTTTATAAGTTGTGAATAAAATGCTCATTATTAATTGTTTTTTATTTCGTTTCTTTACCAGGGAGCCTTTGGAGCACTGCAGAAAATCTGTGAGGACTCAGTAGAAGCTTTGGATAGTGATAAGAAGATCAATTTTTCTTTTGAAAGTGTGAGGTAAATCTATTAAAAATCTTGCCATTAAATCTAAACTTGTTGTTTTATGGGTCATACAAAATAGCTTTTATAAGTTGTGAATAAAATGCTCATTATTAATTGTTTTTTATTTCCTTTCTTTCCCAGGGAGCCTTTGGAGCACTGCAGAAAATCTGTGAGGACTCAGTAGAAGCTTTGGATAGTGATGAGCTGAATAGACCTCTTAACTATTTGATACCCAAGTTCTTGCAGTTCTTCAAACACTCGAGCTCCAAGATCCGATCACATGCCATTGCTTGTGTGAACCAGTTCATCATTTGCAGAACCCAGGCTCTTATGTTGCAAATTGATGTTTTTATTGAGGTAAGTAGGGATTGTTTTTCTTTTCTTCTTGACATCAGTCCCAATAGGAGGTGGATAGGGTACATTTGTACCTAATGTTCATTCATTTCCTCACACTATATCAATAGCATGATACCCAAGTTCTTGCAGTTCTTCAAACACTCGAGCTCCAAGATCCGATCACATGCCATTGCTTGTGTGAACCAGTTCATCATTTGCAGAACCCAGGCTCTTATGTTGCAAATTGATGTTTTTATTGAGGTAAGTAGGGATTGTTTTTATTTTCTTCTTGACATCAGTCCTAATAGGAGGTGGGTAGGGTACATTTGTACCTAATGTTCTTTCATTTCCTTAGATATAATAAAGACTAGTTAATTATAAGTAGTATATTTTGTTAAACCCGTTGCAAAAAAAAAAATCTAATCTAGCCAGCCTAGTCAGCTTGGTTGATGGCGTGTCGACCTTTTAAGCGCTAGGCCGCGGGTTCGATTCCGACCCGAGGCGGATTTTATCCTGTTCGAAACGACTGTCTTTCTGCTATCCTATCCTGTCTTCATTCTCTCTTCGATTTCGGGAAGATAAGACCCTAGCAGTTACAGTTCCCTCTAATCTAATCCGTCTCTCTCTCACTGTCCCTTTTCTCTCTACCCCTCAGGCGAACTCTCAGAACCCTGAGCAATTTGATGCCCCGGACAAGGACTTCATGATAGTCGCCCTAGATCTGCTGTCCGGTCTGGCCGAAGGTTTGGACATGCACATTGACTCTTTGGTGTCCAACAGTAACATCATGCATCTTCTGTATCAGTGTATGCAGGATCCTATGCCCGAGGTGCGACAAAGCTCGTTCGCTCTGCTTGGAGATCTGACCAAAGCGTGCTTCTCTCATGTCCATCCTTGCATTAGTAAGTTTTCAAAGCCTTCATTCACAGAAGTAGAGACATTTTCGGAGAAATTCTCAACATTAAGTACTTCAAATAGAAAGAAATTTGATTGTATTAAGCATGAATCGCCAGCTTAGCTAGCTTGGTGGGTAGCTCGTCTACCTTGTAAGCGCTAGGTCGCGGGTTCGTTTCCCGCCCGGGCCGGATTTTATCCTTAACAGATAAGGTTCGTCCTCGGAATGGCTGGCTTTCTCCTATCCCGTCTTCCTCTCTCTTCGTTTTCGGGACTACCTATAAAACCTTAGCAATTACAGTTCCCTCCATCAAACCTCTCAAAGCTTCATAATGCCTAATACTTTAACCCGCTTTTTCATTCTCAACTTATTGTTCGTGTGTATTTTCAGGCGATTTCATGCCCATCCTTGGTCAGAATTTGAACCCGGATTTGATATCTGTATGTAACAATGCCACCTGGGCCATTGGAGAAATTTCTGTTAAACTAGGTAAGTTTCCTTTTAGATACCTATTGTAAAACTGACTTCATGTCCTAATGAGTTCTTCGTAAATAGACTACGTAAGTGTGACGTTATTTTGGCACTAAGAACGAAACATTGGCCCAAAGGCCATTGGAATGGGATTTTAACTTATTAAACTTCTTTGTTAATTTCTCCCAACAGTCCCTTCCTCTTTTACTGCAGCTTTTCCCAATTATATTTAAGGTCGGCGTTACCCTCCTTTATCCAGTTTTCTGTCTTGTGCCTTTGTTATCGCCCATATCTCTGCACGTTACATGAACGACCTAACAGTACTGGCGTTTATTTCTCATTTTCAGGTGAAGACATGCGCCGTTATGTCCCCATGGTTATCAATCAACTCATCATCATTATCAACCGTCCGAACACACCCAAAACTTTACTCGAGAACACAGGTAAGCCAAGTTACTTCAACAAAAAGATACTTATGTAAAATTTACCCTACTTAGTACATATAACCTTGAAATATTTGAATAGGAAAATGGTTAGGCAATTGGCCTAATAATCAAATCCTTCGCATTTGTAAACAGGATTTTGAATATAGGTTTCTAATGTGAATGGAACTTGGTTGGTGATTTGGGTGACCTCTTTGGAGAAGTTAACTACATCCTGTGTTAAATCGAGAATGAAATGAATATTCTTGGATGTAGTTGTAGAGATGAGAACAGCTAACCCTAACCAGCCTAGCTAGCTGGCAGTTCTTCAAAGGGTTCTCTCTGCTTTAAAGACCAAGCACAAGTCCTCATGATGATTGACTGCGATTCAGGACCAGCCAAGTAAACATGGCTTGAAACCATCACACCGGTGTATGACAGATATCTTTTCTTTATTCTGCCATTACCATTCGGCTACAGCTGAAGCCGCTACAACAACCTTTTGATTTGGGGACGATAAGACCTCCCTTGTTACAGTTCCCTCTATTTTAGTTACGAATGAAAATTTCTAATTCTTCCCTCAGGAAAATGCAGTGCTGCCGCTCTGGATGTCCTAGCCAATGTATTCCGGGAAGAGTTGCTTCCTGTCCTCCTACCTATCCTTAAGGAAACCCTGTTCCATCATGACTGGGAAATCAAGGAGTCGGGGATACTGGCTCTAGGTGCCTACCTACATCGCACATCAACATCTTTTGAAACGTATGGACGAAGCTTTTCAACAACGGATAAGGCCATTGCACACTACGATAAAAAAAAGTACCATTATTTTATCACGTACGGTAATAACGATTAAAACTGTACCGACTTTCATTTCCCCTCATCTGACAACACTGTGAGACGGAATCCCGGCCATCTTTTCATTTTTACGAGAACAAGAAAGTTCCAAAAGTACCATTATTTTATCACGTACGGTAATAACGATTAAAACTGTACCGACTTTCATTTCCCCTCATCTGACAACACTGTGAGACGGGATCCCGGCCATCTTTTCATTTTTACGAGAACAAGAAAGTTCCAAAAAAATTCACATTTCAGACTGTAAATGCAAACTTTTAGTGCTAATTAAATACCTTTAATTAATCTTTTCATTACCTCTGAACTGAAATAAGGATAAATTCTTCTTCCAAGTATCAGTGTCATGTCTTTCATTTGTAAATTCCACATTTGTGTCTTGTGACTTCATTTCCTACTTTGAGCATTTGGTGAACCCAAAATCAATAATCTTTTCTAATCAACTTGCGTACAAAATTCGTTGACGTTTACACTAATCAAAAAGTTCAAGACACCCAAAAAATTATGAAAATGGCGTGGCAGCCGCAAGAAGAAGGACTTATTCAAATTCTGCAGCTTCTGAAAGAATCACAATCCCCTGACAACTTGATCCAGAGAGCAGTGCAACATGTATCCTTTACATACCTACCTATTACACAACTTTTGTACTAACTCTCCTAGAAGTCCAGTTATTAGTTTCCGTTCAGTCTCAGTCCCTCAAGATCTGGACTTTATTGCACCTCTTCTTTTTTAAATTACCTTTCCTCTAGAAAAAATATGACCTACTTTTACATACCTACCTACCTATTACACAACTTTTGTACTAACTCTCCTAGAAGTCCAGTTATTAGTTTCCGTTCAGTCCCTCAAGATCTGGACTTTATTGCACCTCTTCTTTTTTAAATTACCTTTCTTCTTTAGGGCTTCATTTCTAGAAAAAATATGACCTACTAAATATTAAATTATTTATTTAATTAATTAATTAATCAAATATTTTGTTATTAATATTTTCTTTCTATTAGGTACCTAGGTATTTTTAGGTGGGCTTTTTTTTTGGTTACGCGCTTATAGCGATTGTTCCACACAGTAGAAGATTTCATTTCCTTTCGACGGATGGATCTGTACGTTATAATTATAAAAAAAAAGCTGAGGTGCCATCAGTTACGACTAGGTACCTACATCGCACATCAACATCTTTTGAAACGTATGGACGAAGCTTTTCAACAACGGATAAGGCCATTGCACACTACGATAAAAAAAAGTACCATTATTTTATCACGTACGGTAATAACGATTAAAACTGTACCGACTTTCATTTCCCCTCATCTGACAACACTGTGAGACGGAATCCCGGCCATCTTTTCATTTTTACGAGAACAAGAAAGTTCCAAAAAAAATTCACATTTCAGACTGTAAATGCAAACTTTTAGTGCTAATTAAATACCTTTAATTAATCTTTTCATTACCTCTGAACTGAAATAAGGATAAATTCTTCTTCCAAGTATCAGTGTCATGTCTTTCATTTGTAAATTCCACATTTGTGTCTTGTGACTTCATTTCCTACTTTGAGCATTTGGTGAACCCAAAATCAATAATCTTTTCTAATCAACTTGCGTACAAAATTCGTTGACGTTTACACTAATCAAAAAGTTCAAGACACCCAAAAAATTATGAAAATGGCGTGGCAGCCGCAAGAAGAAGGACTTATTCAAATTCTGCAGCTTCTGAAAGAATCACAATCCCCTGACAACTTGATCCAGAGAGCAGTGCAACATGTATCCTTTACATACCTACCTACCTATTACACAACTTTTGTACTAACTCTCCTAGAAGTCCAGTTATTAGTTTCCGTTCAGTCCCTCAAGATCTGGACTTTATTGCACCTCTTCTTTTTTAAATTACCTTTCTTCTTTAGGGCTTCATTTCTAGAAAAAATATGACCTACTTTGTGTTCTATGCAAACAATATTCGAGTAGTTGGCAAAGAAGTTGCATAGAAACCATGTTGTACCTATAACACATCTCTCCATTGTACACTGTTTGCTTAACTCAACATTCTCGTCTATAAGCCCTCTGGGCCGCCAACGGTGAGTCTATAAGCCCTCTGGGCCGCCAACGGTGAGTCTATAAGCCCTCTGGGCCGCCAACAGTCGCCCTCTGGGCCGCCAATGGTGAGACAATAAGCCCTCTGGGCCGCCAATGGTGAGGGAACGCTGTAATGGCCGAGGCCACAAAGTGAGTTTAAAAGTTCAAGTTTATCTCTTGGATTAAGCAATGTAATTGGTTGATTTCAAAGGCATACTACGGACTGGGCATGCTACGACACAGACCACAGGAGTCTAATGACTTCTAACCCATGAGAGCTGAGGCCTACATTAAAGTCACACCAAACTTGACCAAACCCTTCTCTCTTTTTCGCTAGTATCTCAGTCGCTCTACTTCCGAGTGCATCGGGGATTTGTCCATTAGTTATAAAACAAAATTTCCTACTATTTTCACGTTTGACATAATTACTCAGTACCGGTCCGGAGTTAGAAGCAGTTATATTTCAGCAAGATCCAACGAAGAAAAAAAAGTTCGGCTCATTATGGGCTAACGTAGCAGTACACTTCATACTTCCTATCAAAATTACTGTAAAATTAGAAATACTGCTCAAGTCCCAATTATATGGTTGGTATCAAATGCTGGGAATTGACTATCAGGTCATTTTCATCAGTCCCAATTATACTGTCACAATTATCATGACTTATACATACACTCAAGGAGTGCATTTAGCAATTTATCTTTGGGACACGTCGGGCAGTGTTTAATGTTAATAAAATAATATTGGCAAATGAGGACTTTTCCCCCAACTCTCACTATCTGATAATTTTATTAGATTAACCGTGTAGCAACGCCCTTGACCAAAGCAATATGATTTTAGATTCCCGAGCACTTTTATTATTTCTTTATAACTTATTGATACTTTGAAATAATTTGGCTTCTAATTTAGTTGCTATATTTATTTTTTTTTTTCTTCATTATTTACCTACTTTGTGTTCTATGCAAACAATATTCGAGTAGTTGGCAAAGAAGTTGCATAGAAACCATGTTGTACCTATAACACATCTCTCTATTGTACACTGTTTGCTTAACTCAACATTCTCTAACATTACCCACATTTGTCCTTAACTTTAGTTTATTTCAGAAATTGGAACAACTCAACACTCATCCTGATTTCAACAACTATCTCATATTTGTTTTAACTAAATTGACATCAGAAGGTAATAAATAGTATTCATTAAATTGTTGAAAGTAAGTAAAAGGGGGGTTTCTATACTCACCTAGTTCAAAGCAGGTGAAAAAAGTGGCAATTATTGTCCTTGGAGAAACCAGTTGAGTTTGACAGAAGGTAATAAATAGTATTCATTAAATTGTTGAAAGTAAGTAAAAGGGGGGTTTCTATACTCACCTAGTTCAAAGCAGGTGAAAAAAAGTGCCAATTATTGTCCTTGGAGAAACCAGTTGAGTTTGACTTTTTTTAGAAATTGGCATTTCCTAATTTCAAGGCCAATTAATTCTGTATAAGTAGTACCCTCCTTTCTAAACTTTTGTTAATTTCATTTCAGATGAACCAACAAGGTCCCTGAGTGGTTTAATATTAAAAAACAATGTTCGGGCAAGATTTTACGAATTTCCTCCTGGAGTGTCAGAGTTCATAAAACAAGAATGTCTGTCTGCTATTGGAGATCCTTCCCCTTTGATTCGGGCAACTGTAGGCATCCTCATCACCACCATTGCCAGTAAAGGAGACTTGAAATCATGGCCAGAACTTCTCCCTACATTGAATGATATGTTAGATTCTCAGGACTACAATGTTTGTGAGGTAATTGCCCATAGAGTTGTAAGAAGATCAATTTTTCTTTTGAAAGTGTGAGGTAAATCTATTAAAAATCTTGCCATTAAATCTAAACTTGTTGTTTTATGGGTCATAGAAAATAGCTTTTATTTTATAAGTTGTGAATAAAATGCTCATTATTAATTGTTTTTTATTTCTGGAAGAGTTGCTTCCTGTCCTCCTACCTATCCTTAAGGAAACCCTGTTCCATCATGACTGGGAAATCAAGGAGTCGGGAATACTGGCTCTAGGTGCCATTGCTGAAGGTGAGTAGTTGGGTACAGATAGTTAAGTGTAGACCTACGAGTATATAATCTCAATTCCCTCCTTTCTACCTCACATCTGGGATTCATATTGGAGACCCTAGTGTTTGCATTCAGCAAGTATCAGGTAAACTTGAAAATAGTCATCTACAGCATATTTCCATGTACTTATTTCTAGTATTTGGGTCTAATGTGTCAGCTCCCATTGCGCCCTCTACTTCCTCTCCTCCATTCTCTCCCATGTTCATATTCTCCCCCTCTGCCTTCACCGAGCGTTTGGACTTGTGAAACCGGGGCCGAATGTCTTCGTCCCTGTCCGGAATCATTTCGTCCTCTTCTACATCTCCCTGAGGAAATCAAACAAAGAAGATTGGGAGGTGAAAATAATTTATTTATGGTTGAGACTACAATGTGAGATTAAACTTGATAGTCAATTTTTTTTTTTTTTTTTTTTTTTTTTCAACTTCAAAGTTAACAAGAGTATTGGTCTCAAGCTACTTTGCAGTTCTACTTGATGCCTACTGGCCTTAAGTAATCTAGCCATAGAGGGGGTTCGAGTTCTGAAAAAAAGTCTTGACTACTAACTTCCCAGGTAAGTAACACAGTCTACGTTTGGTTTAGATTTAAATACCTATTCAACAATAATACAGTCCACATTTGGCTCAAGAATAAAACAAAAAGACCTCTTACCTTCAACAGAATGATGTCAATTTCCGAGTACCTCATTCCACGCACCAGAACAGGCACAAGTTTGTCCAGATGAGAGGCCAGCACATCCTTACAGATAGGCTGCTCGGCTAGTGATAGCCAGAACTCACAGGACTCTAAAGCCACTCCATCATCAGGGTCCTGGGTTCGAATCAGCATGTACTCCACTGTGAGGGTGGAAAGAAATGTAGTATGTTAATAATACCAGAAGAAGTACTTACTTAAGATTTTAACAAATCAACGGGCAGAGCCCATGTAGTACTAATGTATGAATGATACACTATTAAATTTAAGAGGATCCACGACCTCTTACCTTCAACAGAATGATGTCAATTTCCGAGTACCTCATTCCACGCACCAGAACAGGCACCAGTTTGTCCAGATGAGAGGCTAGCACATCCTTACAGATAGGCTGCTCGGCTAGTGATAGCCAGAACTCACAGGACTCCAGAGCAACTCCATCGTCAGGGTCCTGAGTTCGAATCAGCATGTACTCCACTGAAAAGGTAAAAACAAAAATGTAATAATAGAAGTACTAAACTAACAAACTACCTACTGTAGGAATGGTAAGACTGTTAAATAGGGCCCACATAAGCAACATTACCATGAAACAAGTTCACACTAAAATCTTGGTCTTCTGCCTTTTTTTTTCAAGCAGAGGGACAAGAAAATCTCAGCAGAAGGACAAGATACCATTAATATCTATCAGCCACAGCATCATAGAGACACACTTCAGTGATAAGAGTCTGGATAAACTCAAACTTTATATCTTCAAAATTAGCTTCTCAAGAGGATCCACACAGTTGACATTACCGTGAAACAGGTGTCCACACTAAAATCTTAATTTTATTTTATTATTAGGAAATTGACTTACTTAATGGTCAATGTCCCAACATTTGTAAACTTATTTTTATTTTTCAAGCAGCAATCTCAGCAGAAGGACAAGATACCATCAACCACAGCATCATATAAACATGGAGGATCCACACAGTTGACATTACCGTGAAACAAGTGTCCACACTAAAATCTTAATTTTATTTTATTATTAGGAAATTGACTTACTTATGGTCAATGTCCCAACATTTGTAAACTTATTTTTATTTTTCAAGCAGCAATCTCAGCAGAAGCACAAGATACCATCAACCACAGCATCATATAAACATAGTTAAGTAATATGAGTCTGGATAAAGTCAACCTTTATATCTTCAAAATGAACCTCTCAGCGGAAATTGACATCATTCTGTTGAAGGTAAGAGGTCTTTTTGTTTTATTCTTGAGCCAAATGTGGACTGTATTATTGTTGAATAGGTACTTAAATCTAAACCAAACATAGACTGTATTACTTACCTGGGAAGTTAGTATGCAAGTCTTTTTTTCAGAACTCGAACCCTCTCTATGGCTAGATTACAGGCCAGTAGGCATTAAGTAGAACTGCAAAGTAGCTTGAGACCAATACTCTAGTTAACTTTGAAGTTAAAAAAAAATGATGGCCAGCAACAATTTGAGTTTATTGTTAACGCAAGAGTTAAACTTAAAGCAAGTTTAATCTGACATTGTAGTCTCAACCATAAATATTGAGTTTATTGTTAACGCAAGAGTTAAACTTAAAGCAAGTTTAATCTCACATTGTAGTCTCAACCATAAATAAATTATTTTCACCTCCCAATTTTCTTTGTTTGATTTCCTCAGGGAGATGTAGAAGAGGACGAAATGATTCCGGACAGGGACGAAGACATACGGCCCCGGTTTCACAAGTCCAAACGCTCGGTGAAGGCAGAGGGGGAGAATATGAACATGGGAGAGAATGGAGGAGAGGAAGTAGAGGAGGAAGATGATGATTTGGACGATGACAGCTCTCTGTCTGATTGGAACTTGAGTGAGTAACAAACACACAAGGCTTCCTCTTAATGTCTGGCTAGGGGACGTTAAACAGGGAGTAGACTAGTGTCTAGATGTGGGACTCTAAACAAGGATGAGAACAGCTAACCCTAACCAGCCTAGCTAGCTGGCAGTTCTTCAAAGGGTTCTCTCTGCTTTAAAGACCAAGCACACGTCCTCATGATGATTGACTGCGATTCAGGACCAGCCAATTAAACATGGCTTGAAACCATCACATTGATGTATGACAGATAAAAAAGATATCTTTTTTTTATTCTGCCATTACCATTCGGCTACAGCTGAAGCCGCTACAACAACAACAACAACAACAACAACAACAACAACAACAACAACAACAACAACCTTTTGATTTGGGGACGATAAGACCTCCCTTGTTACAGTTCCCTTTATTTTAGTTACTAATGAAAATTTCTAATTCTTCCCTCAGGAAAATGCAGTGCTGCCGCTCTGGATGTCCTAGCCAATGTATTCCGGGAAGAGTTGCTTCCTGTCCTCCTACCTATCCTTAAGGAAACCCTGTTCCATCATGACTGGGAAATCAAGGAGTCGGGGATACTGGCTCTAGGTGCCATTGCTGAAGGTGAGTAGTTTGGTACAGATAGTTAAGTGTAGACCTACGAGTATATAATCTCAATTCCCTCCTTTCTATCTCAACTTTTTTCCCCTCAAGAAAATCAACCCAATCCCCAATTAAATGACCTTTTTCTGAATAGGAGTGACTTTTAGGTACCTACAGCTTGGGCACCAGCAGTGATTCGTGTGTCAAAGTTACATAGACTTGATTGGTTTGAAGTTACCCGAAGGAAAATAAAAAAGAAAATGTCTATATTGATCAATATGTTATGTTCTTTTTCTAGGTGCCATTGCTGAAGGTGAGTAGTTTGGTACAGATAGTTAAGTGTAGACCTACGAGTATATAATCTCAATTCCCTCCTTTCTACCTCAACTTTTTTCCCCTCAAGAAAATCAACCCAATCCCCAATTAAATGACCTTTCTCTGAATAGGAGTGACTTTTAGGTACCTACAGCTTGGGCACCAGCAGTCATTCGTGTGTCAAAGTTACATAGACTTGATTGGTTTGAAGTTAACCCGAAGGAAAATAAAAAATAAAATGTCTATATTGATCAATATGTTATGTTCTTTAAACAACCGAATAAAGGCAGCACTGAATTTTAAATGAAAAATTTGTTTCTCTCCATTTTACTTACTTTCCCAATCTAATATTGCTGTCTCTTTCATAAAGTAGTGCTAATATTGCCGGTGCAGTCCACTATCCTGTTCTAATTGTCCTTCGATCTCATTCGAGCAGGATAAACAGGGCATATTCTATTCTAATTGTGTTCTGACACTCCTCAGGTTGTATGAACGGAATGGTACCTCATCTGAATGAGCTGGTTCCATTTCTTATCACCTGTCTGTCTGATAAGAAAGCACTGGTACGGGCTATTACATGCTGGACATTATCTCGATACTCACATTGGGTCGTGAGTCAACCTCATGATTCCTACTTAAAACCACTCATGACAGAGGTGAGATTAAAAAAAAAGTTGATTGTTTCACCGCCGTTTTTAATTTGTAGCAATGAAACAACTGCTACATTTGACGCTTGTAATCTGTGTTGTAGCATGCCTATCCCATAGTATGCCTCTCGTCAGATGGACGAGAAGAGACACAATACTTCCCATTTAGATGCTGGGTCAACACTATTCTAATTGTGTTCTGACACTCCTCAGGTTGTATGAACGGAATGGTACCTCATCTGAATGAGCTGGTTCCATTTCTTATCACCTGTCTGTCTGATAAGAAAGCACTGGTACGGGCTATTACATGCTGGACATTATCTCGATACTCACATTGGGTCGTGAGTCAACCTCATGATTCCTACTTAAAACCACTCATGACAGAGGTGAGATTAAAAAAAAAGTTGATTGTTTCACCGCCGTTTTTAATTTGTAGCAATGAAACAACTGCTACATTTGACGCTTGTAATCTGTGTTGTAGCATGCCTATCCCATAGTATGCCTCTCGTCAGATGGACGAGAAGAGACACAATACTTCCCATTTAGATGCTGGGTCAACACAAGGACCAGAAGTAACCCGTTGAAATATTTGCAATCGAAAAACGAGTACAAATTTTTGTCAATGGTGGGATTCGAACCCGGGACCTTCATATTTAACTTCATCCTTACACTGTAAGCTGTAGATTTCGGATTTGATCCATGTATTCTAAAGGAAGTTTTCTATCCGATTTTTTCCAAAGATTTCCTTCTGATTTTATTCATATGAGTAACCATAATTTATCTGTCCTGTTTCATCAATATAACCAGAAGTTTTCTGTCCAATTTCATCGATATAACCAGAAGTTTTCTATCCAATTTCATCGATATAATCAAATGTTTTCTGTCCGATTTCATTGATATTTAATTAAAAGTTTTCTGTCCGATTTCATTGATATAACCATAAGTTTTCTGTAGACACCAGAAAGTAACCCGTTGAAATATTTGCAATCGAAAAACGAGTACAAATTTTTGTCGATGGTGGGATTCGAACCCGGGACCTTCATATTTAACTTCATCCTTACATTGTAAGCTGTAGATTTCGGATTTGATTAATGTATTCTAAAGGGAGTTTTCTCCCAATTTCATCGACAATTCGACATAACTATTAGGGAGTTTTCTATCCGATTTTTTCCAAAGATTTCCTTCTGATTTTCTATCCAATTTCATCGATACAATCAAATGTTTTCTGTCCGATTTCATCCATATAACCAGAAATTTTCTATCCAATTTCATTGATATAATCAAAAGTTTTCTATCCGATTTCATTGATATAACCATAAGTTTTCTGTCCGATTTCAGCTCCTGAAGAGAATTCTGGACCCCAACAAGAGAGTGCAGGAGGCGGCTTGTTCAGCGTTTGCCACTCTGGAAGAGGAAGCTTGCACAGAACTGGTACCCTATCTGGGATTCATATTGGAGACCCTAGTGTTTGCATTCAGCAAGTATCAGGTAAACTTGAAAATAGTCATCTACAGCATATTTCCATGGACTTATTTCTAGTATTTGGGTCTAATGTGTCAGCTCCCATGGCGTAGTGGTCACTGCGCTCGCCTTGCACGCGGGAGACCTGGGTTCGATTCCGGCGGAGTCAAACAATTTGTATCATGCAACTGATTGATTACGTGACTGGCTGATGCGGGGCCCACTCAGCCTCGTGAGGAAAATGAGTAGCTATGTAATATAATTGCACATAGCGACTGGTGCCAGCATGGTAGGTTTACATTGGTCGCTGGATCATTGAGATGTTCATGCAACTGATTGATTACGTGACTGGCTGATGCGGGGCCCACTCAGCCTCGTGAGGAAAATGAGTAGCTATGTAATATAATTGCACAGCGACTGGTGCCAGCATGGTAGGTTTACATTGGTCGCTGGATCATTGAGATGTTTGAAAAATCCTACAATGCTGCAGTGAGCATCAAAGTTGTGATATAATAACACAAAGAAACGACATTTATTTATGTTAAACACGATTGAAATTCCTTTTATTTGCCTTGAGATGTTTGGAAAATCCTACAATGCTGCAGTGAGCACCAAAGTTGTGATATAATAACACAAAGAAACGACATTTATTTATGTTCAACACGATTGAAATTCTTTTTATTTGCTCCAATCAGCACAAGAATCTGCTAATCCTGTACGACGCTATCGGCACGCTGGCTGACTCGGTGGGGCATCATCTGAACAAACCCGAGTACATTAGTCTCCTCATGCCCCCTCTCATTCAGAAGTGGAACATCCTCAAGGATGAAGACAAGGACCTTTTCCCTCTGCTCGAGTGTTTGTCGTCTGTGGCCACGGCACTGCAGGCGGGATTCCTGCCTTACTGTGAACCTGTGTATCGGCGCTGTGTCTCCCTCATTGAACAGACGCTTAATCAACATATGGTGAGTGATTGGACTGTTACTCAAGTCACGAAAAGCCCACTTATGGCCGATCTTACTACTGAGAATTAACGTTAAACCCGTTGCAAAAAAAAAAATCTAATCTAGCCAGCCTAGTCAGCTTGGTTGATGGCGTGTCGACCTTTTAAGCGCTAGGCCGCGGGTTCGATTCCGACCCGAGGCGGATTTTATCCTGTTCGAAACGACTGTCTTTCTGCTATC
The DNA here is from genome assembly GCF_000475195.1 of Diaphorina citri. NCBI lineage: Eukaryota > Metazoa > Arthropoda > Insecta > Hemiptera > Psyllidae > Diaphorina > Diaphorina citri. The sequence continues at coordinate 18,953 of NW_007378150.1, forward strand.
CTATCCTGTCTTCATTCTCTCTTCGATTTCGGGAAGATAAGACCCTAGCAGTTACAGTTCCCTCTAATCTAATCCGTCTCTCTCTCACTGTCCCTTTTCTCTCTACCCCTCAGGCGAACTCTCAGAACCCTGAGCAATTTGATGCCCCGGACAAGGACTTCATGATAGTCGCCCTAGATCTACTGTCTGGTCTGGCCGAAGGTTTGGACATGCACATTGACTCTTAGCCCACTTATGTCCGATATATTTTTTTTTTTTTTTTAAGTTGTACCTTGGAGCTTGGAACCACTTTCGCATTACTTCAAAGCACATTCTTTTACATCCATGCCTATCCAGGAACGGAAAATTGTGAGAAAATTTCCGTCCTGGCCGGGATTTGAACCCAGCTTCTCCACGTTAAGAGTCAGTGCTCTTGACCACTCAGCCACAGAGGTGGGCTTATGGCCGATCTTATCACTGAGAGTTTAGACAGTGTCGAGGGTTTCTTTGACGTCACCCATTTGATTTACACAGACCAGTATTTCTTAAGCTCTGGATTAACTGAAAACTCTGTGGTAAAGTCGGCCATTAGAGGTTTAAGTGCAGGGACTAAGGGTTCTAATCTCTCTATCCCCCCCCCTCCTCAGGCTAACTCTCAGAACCCCGAGCAGTTCGATGCCCCGGACAAGGACTTCATGATAGTCGCCCTAGATCTGCTGTCCGGTCTGGCCGAAGGTTTGGACATGCACATTGACTCTCTGGTGTCCAACAGTAACATCATGCATCTTCTGTATCAGTGTATGCAGGATCCTATGCCCGAGGTGCGACAAAGCTCGTTCGCTCTGCTTGGAGATCTGACCAAAGCGTGCTTCTCTCATGTCCATCCTTGCATTAGTAAGTTTTAAAAGTCTTCATTCACAGAAGTAGAGACATTTTCGGAGAAATTCTCAACATTAAGTACTTCAAATAGAAAGAAATTTGATTGTATTAAGCATGAATCGCCAGCTTAGCTAGCTTGGTGGGTAGCTCGTCTACCTTGTAAGCGCTAGGTCGCGGGTTCGTTTCCCGCCCGCGGCGGATTTTATCCTTAACAGATAAGGTTCGTCCTCGGAATGGCTGGCTTTCTCCTATCCCGTCTTCCTCTCTCTTCGTTTTCGGGACTACCTATAAAACCTTAGCAATTACAGTTCCCTCCATCAAACCTCTCAAAGCTTCATAATGCCTAATACTTTAACCCGCTTTTTCATTCTTCGTCCTCGGAATGGCTGGCTTTCTCCTATCCCGTCTTCCTCTCTCTTCGTTTTCGGGACTACCTATAAAACCTTAGCAATTACAGTTTCCTCTATCAATCCTCTCAAAGCTTCATAATGCCTAATACCTTAACCCGCTTTTTCATTCGCAACTTATTGTTCGTGTGTATTTTCAGGCGATTTCATGCCCATCCTTGGTCAGAATTTGAACCCGGATTTGATATCTGTATGTAACAATGCCACCTGGGCCATTGGAGAAATTTCTGTTAAACTAGGTAAGTTTCCTTTTAGATACCTATTAACCCGGATTTGATATCTGTATGTAACAATGCCACCTGGGCCATTGGAGAAATTTCTGTCAAACTAGGTAAGTTTCCTTTTAGATACCTACCTATCGTAAAACTGACTTCATGTCCTAATGAGTTCTTCGTAAATAGACTACGTAAGTGTGACGTTATTTTGGCACTAAGAACGAAACATTAATTTCTCCCAACAGTCCCTTCCTCTTTTGCTGCAGCTTTTCCCAATTATATTTAAGGTCGGCGTTACCCTCCTTTATCCAGTTTTCTCTCTTGTGCCTTTGTTATCGCCCATATCTCTGCACTATACATGAACGACCACTAAACATTGGCCTAAAGGCCATTGGAATGGGATTTTAACTTATTAAACTTCTTTGTTAATTTCTCCCAACAGTCCCTTCCTCTTTTGCTGCAGCTTTTCCCAATTATATTTAAGGTCGGCGTTACCCTCCTTTATCCAGTTTTCTTTCTTGTGCCTTTGTTATCGCCCATATCTCTGTACTATACATGAACGACCTACTACGAAACATTGGCCCAAAGGCCATTGGAATGGGATTTTAACTTATTAAACTTCTTTGTTAATTTCTCCCAACAGTCCCTTCCTCTTTTACTGCAGCTTTTCCCAATTATATTTAAGGTCGGCGTTACCCTCCTTTATCCAGTTTTCTGTCTTGTGCCTTTGTTATCGCCCATATCTCTGCACTATACATGAACGACCTAACAGTACTGGCGTTTATTTCTCATTTTCAGGTGAAGACATGCGCCGTTATGTCCCCATGGTTATCAATCAACTCATCATCATTATCAACCGTCCGAACACACCCAAAACTTTACTCGAGAACACAGGTAAGCCAAGTTACTTCAACAAAAAATACTTATGTAAAATTTACCCTAATACATATTAACTTGAAATATTTGAATAGGAAAATGGTTAGGCAATTGGCCTAATAATCAAATCCTTCGCATTTGTAAACAGGATTTTGAATATAGGTTTCTAATGTGAATGGAACTTGGTTGGGGATTTGGGCGACCTCTTTGGAGAAGTTAACTACATCTTGTGTTAAATCGAGAATCAAATAAATATTCTTGGATGTATTTGTAGGTAATCGGGTGTGAATGGAACTTGGTTGGGGATTTGGGCGACCTCTTTGGAGAAGTTAACTACATCTTGTGTTAAATCGAGAATCAAATGAATATTCTTGGATGTATTTGTAGATAATCGGGTGTCAGTGGTACTTGCCTTCATACTTCCTATCAAAATTACTGTAAAATTAGAAATATTGCTCAAGTCCCAATTAAATGGTTGGTATCAAATGCTGGGAATTGACTATCAGGTCATTTTCATCAGTCCCAATTATACTGTCACAATTATGATGACTTATACGTACACTCAAGGAGTGCGATTTAGCCATTTATCTTTGGGACATGTCGGGCAGTGTTTAATGTTAATAAAATAATATTGGCAAATGAGGACTTTTCCCCCCAACTCTCACTATCTGATAATTTTATTAGATTAACCGTGTAGCAACGCCCTTGACCAAAACAATATGATTTTAGATTCCCGAGCACCTTTATTATTTCTTTATAACTTATTGATACTTTGAAATAATTTGGCTTCTAATTTAGTTGCTATATTTATTTTTTTCTTCATTATTTGTATTATTCAAATTATTTTTTGAAAGAAACATTGCTTGTAATTTATTTTTCTTAACGAACACGTATGATATATAGTATTATTCAAATGAAAGTATTATTTTTTGAAAGAAACATTGCTTGTAATTTATTTTTGTTAACGAACACGTATGATATATAACGTTTCATGAACATTGTTGGAGAAATAACGTTTCATGTTTCATAACAAGTTATTTCAATTGATTTACCTCTTTTTCGGGTAAATTAAATTTTTGGGGTACTTTTTGAAATTTAATACGCTCCATGCTACCTGCGTGGAATTGTCATTTATATTGTGTTCAAAAGATACAATTTAGCACTTGTGGAGTTATGGTTCTCAATAATTGATTCCCCGTTTCAATAGGTAGGTACACCTACCTATTGAACAAAGCCTCAGTGTTTCTTTCAACAGATTTTTATTGTTTCTTATAATTTCCCAACCGTTCAATGGATTTCTATTGATTTGTTGAGTTTTTCAGTTGGTTTCATTCTATTTCGTTTGTCTTTTGTTTGTTTCTGTTTGTTTGGTAGCCATTACTATCGGTCGCCTAGGTTACGTGTGCCCCCATGATGTTGCTCCCTTGTTGGCTCAATTTGTTCGTCAGTGGTGTGTAAACTCCCTTTATTATTTATTTTATTCTTCATTACCTTTTAAATTGGCCATGGACTTTGGCAAAGCTGCAGACCCTAGGGCACGTGTATCCAGATATTTGGTTGGTCGAATTTTTATGGCCGAGACCACAAACTCCGCTGAAATATAAGTCTTGGATTAATGGTTGATTTCAAAATTTTCTGTCAATCAGATTGTTTAATCCAAGATTAAAACATAAATCGAGTTTAAACTCACTTTGTGCATCCGCGGCTAAGTCAATCCAATGTCAGGAGCACATGTTTGGTTCAGAGTTTGTAGTGGTTGATTTCAAAATTTTCTGTCAATCAGATTGTTTAATCCAAGATTAAAACATAAATCGAGTTTAAACTCACTTTGTGGATCGGGGGTAAGTCAATCCAATGTCAGGAGCACATGTTTGGTTCAGGGTTTGTAGCTTTGAAAAGCATGGCCCTGGTATTACAGGGATCAAGTTCATGCTACCTATAACGTCTGAACATACTCGCAAAGCTATACCCCTTATCCTATGAAATCAACTTAGTTTCAATGTGCTTGTATAAAAGTTGATTTGGCCCATAGCATGGACTTTTTTCCTCGTAATACCAGATCTTTGTATCCGTTTATTAAAGTTCAATAAAAGGACAATAAGTCCCTACACTTTTTCTCATTCAAAGCAAAATGAATGGTAAAATGCTGTCGTTAAGTAGATGCCTTTAGGCACACTCCATTTGTCAAAGGTTAATATGTGCGAAAAATTTGGCTTTTTTCTCCCCAAGAGAATGCCTCCGTAAGTTGTTCATACTTTCAAACAACGTGATTGGTTTTCTAACCTGGATGCACGAATCAGAACCGAGAAAGTGTATAACCAGCTTACGGGAACAGAGTGTATAAAAGTTGATTTGGCCCATAGCATGGACTTTTTTCCTCGTAATACCAGATCTTTGTATCCGTTTATTAAAGTTCAATAAAAGGACAATAAGTCCCTACACTTTTTCTCATTCAAAGCAAAATGAATGGTAAAATGCTGTCGTTAAGTAGATGCCTTTAGGCACACTCCATCTGTCAAAGGTTAATATGTGCGAAAAATTTGGTTTTTTTTCTCCCCAAGGCTAGGTTTTGTTTATTGAACTTTCTGAATGGATTTTTATTTCTTTCTTAAAATTAATTATTAAACCTAGTTTTATTTATTTGTTTACATATAATTTTCATACACCTTAATTTTTTTTTCATTTTTCATTTCTTACCCATATATTTTCTAAAAACACCAATGATGAAAAAAAGTGTAAGTTCACTCTCTTACTAGTCTTAACTAGTTTCTATAATTTTACATGCACGATTATCGCAAAAAGCATCAGATCCAGAATTTGAAATCTCAAGTTTGGATACGAATTTCGAGGTAAATCGTGAAAGTGATCTATTGGAAGCACAAAATAAATTTCATACCATTACTTTTCTAGTTTTTTCCCCCTGTTTGGAGAAATAACAATTCACAGTTGGTCTTAAGTAGCTCATACCAAAGTACTATATTTTTCAAAATCTTTCATGTGTCAAAAATTGGGGGGTGGGGGTATTTATTTAAGGTGTGAAAGTTGCCCCCCTTGGGGCCTCCCACGACAAAAGTTTGAAGTCAATAAGGCCAGCCACTCACTATCAAGTAGACCTGACCTGTTCAAGTCTACTTGATAGTGTATGTGTGCTCATCAGATATCAGGTAGATCTGACAGGCGGACCTTATCAACCGTACCTGTCAGGTCTACCTGATAGTGAGTGGCTGAGCTAAGAAAAAACTTTTTTCCTTTTGGAAATGAAAAAGTGTTTTGCGTTTAACCAAATTTCTACCCATTACACCCACTAACACTGTCTCCTCTCCCGTCTCTTTTTTCCTTTTGGAAATGAAAAAGTGTTTTGCGTTTAACCAAATTTCTACCCATTACACCCACTAACACTGTCTCCTCTCCCGTCTCACATAACACAGGTGCTCTTCGTTGAGAAACATCCGGGACAATGAAGAGAAGGACAGTGCATTCCGTGGCATGTGTGCCTCTCCCGTCGTCGCTTAACACAGGTGCTCTTCGTTGAGAAACATCCGGGACAATGAAGAGAAGGACAGTGCATTCCGTGGCATGTGTGCTATGATCACGGTTAACCCGGGTGGTGTCGTGCAGGAGTTTATCTTCTTCTGTGATGCCGTGGCCTCCTGGTCCACGCCCAAGGAAGATCTCAAGGAAATGTTCCACAAGGTAAGAGAAAATGAGATCAACTATTTGTTGTGGCCAGTCGCTGAGGTTTTGTGAAATGATTTGCTACTTTTTCAAAAATAAAGTTTTCAGTCTTCTTTTGAGTTTTGCTCTGAACCAAAAAGGAAGATGCAATAGAAGTTTGAAGACGTTTGATAGAAAGAACCGCAATAAATGGAGACTTTTTTGTCCCAAAATCGAAGATAAAAGGACCGGAGAACAAACCTTAGCTGATTAGAATAAAGTTTGCCTCAGGCGAAAATCGAACTCGTGACCTACAAGACAGGCACGCTAACTAGGCTAGCTGGAATTGACCTCTCCTAAATTGATAATCATGTGATACTCATATCTCATATTTTTCTCTCTATTTTTGCAGATCTTGCACGGGTTCAGAACTCAAGTTGGAGATGAAAATTGGCAACGCTTTGCCGATCAATTCCCCGATCAACTCAGAGATCGGCTCTCCGCTATGTATGGTGTTTAAATCCTGGACGACAGTAAGTTCCCCTCTGTTCCTTGTATATTTTGTATGTGTTAGGTGTGTCTACACATAGTCGACCGGTCGATCGATGTCGACTGAACCGTCCACACTGCCTCGATAGCATAGATTCACCTCGTCGATCGACGGCCGGTCAACTGTGTTTGGACACTCCTTTATATCCATGCATTCTAAGTGGGGTTCCTACAATGCTTCCCTATGCACATATGTGGCCCGCGATATACCTCCCAATGTAACATGTGGCCCGCATACACATGGAAGTTGGAAACCCCTGAGGATAAGTTTATCAGTTTATCTAGATATCTACAGGCACACCTTGTAACTTCTACTTTATTTTTGTTTGCAGGAAATGCATCTATGATCGGGTGAAACCATCATTACCTGTAAGTCGTTCGAGAGGATTTCTCTTTTCTTTCTATTTTCTTAATTAAATCAATTTAGGACTTTTAAAATTTTATAAATAAAATTATTTAGGTGTAGGTATTAAAAAGGAAACACCCACTGCAATTCTGTAAACTTTTTTTCTATAGGTATTTTTTATTTTATTTCGTGATGCGTTATATTTTGTTAGGGCATTTTTTTTTTCTTTCCGTGGACGATATCGTATGGGATAATTATAAAGAAAGGTTCATTTTACCTCGTGGTAATTGCCTTTTCTTTCGCGTTCGCGTTCGTGATATTTTAGGATTAATTATTTATTTCTTGTCATATTCAAACGATGTAATTTTTGTACAACCTTTTTTTACTATGAATATTTTTTTTCTCTTTTTAGCCATCATGTTCTACTTACACTTAGTTGGTACTTGAGGTCTATCTTTATCTTTAAGTAATTGACTCATGTGTCTTCATGAAATTGCCCCACCCCTTTTCCTGAAAAATGATTTAACTAATTGTGTTTTTTCTATTATTATAGTTAGTAATTACGCGTAATTTGCCAATTGAAATTCTTTGACAGTTTGGAACATTTATTTTTTTCTCTTCCAATTGTGCTGTATTGAACGTAGTTGAAATGTTTTACCCTCTGCCTCACTAGTCAAATAAATAAATGCATCGTTTGTAGGTTCTTAATAAATTCATTATAGGTAAAATTAATAAAATCAAAGAGAATAATTTATTATTGTAGGTTAAATTAATTTTTGTTGTTGTTTTGTTTCTTGGTATTTTTATTTTATAAAATACATTGTGTACAAATATTGTAAGAAATGTTTTTTTGTAAAGTTACACTATTTAGCTGCTTTCCCCCAAATTAATTAGGTTAATATAAATTTAATTTAAACGTTGAATTTTTTTCTTGCCATCTAACATCTGCATTCACAAGTTCAGTGGTATTTAGTGCAATAAATAAGCTACTTTGTCAACACAAACTTCCTAGTTTAAACGATAAGGTAGCGAAATTAAGGTTAAGTTTAGGCTAACTTCAATTTCATACCAATTTATCAAAGCGCTCATGTTATCATGTAAAAATCATTCATGTATTTCATCTCATCATTCGTGCTCATTTACATTTTTTAATTGTTAAACTGAGTTTCTTGTTCATTAGAATAAATAACTAGTCTCACCTAATTAAGGAAGATGCAGGTACGCAGCTGTGTACGCACACGACATGTCTCTTAACTTGGTCCTCCAACCTCGTCTTTCGACTGATCATGCGTTTGTACGCAATGTTTGCGGAAATTTCACTCGTTTTGATTTGAAATTTGCGCAAATTTAGCGGACATACGCAACGGTCTGTCGAAAAACCAAGTTGTGTCATGTCTTTGTGGGTGTACTGGGCTTTAAACCCTCGCAAAAATAATAATAATAAAATTGTTGCCGCTTGTTAACAAAAATTGCCAATTGTTATTAATTTTACTAACCAAGTGATATTTCCCTTCTTTTCCCTCAAGTACCAAGTCAGTGTAGAAGAAAATTTTGGCCGCGGGTCGTGTATTAAATAAATTAATTTTTTATGCATTTCTTTAGCTCACGCTCCTAAAGATTCATTCAAATGGTTTCCCCTCCTGATAATGTATTCTGGAACACTTGAAAGTCAAGCTCTGTGTTCATCCATTTGAGTGATTCACCTTTTGATTCACTCAAAGTATTTTTTTATGGCCGATCTTAACACTGAGAGTTAACACAGTGTCAAAGGTTTCCTTTGACGTCACCCATTCGACTTAGGCCAGTATTTCTTGAAGTCTGGATTACCTGAAAACTCTCTGTGGTCGGATCGGGCATTACCCTCATTTCCATGACTCAAGTTTCGCCCACTTTTTGTATTCTCAATTCCTCACACATTAGAAATTCCAATTATTTTTTCTACATAAATCATTTCCTATGGTTTGTAATGTTTCTAGTGTTCAATATGGATTTTACACATATTAGAAAAATTCAAATTGTTTCCATACTTACTTTGTTCTTAAGGAATGCCTCCGTAAGTTGTTCATACTTTCAAACAACGTGATTGGTTTTCTAACCTGGATGCACGAATCAGAACCGAGAAAGTGTATAAACAACTTACGAGAACAGATTCACTCCCAAATTATCCTTATTTTTCACTCTCCCATTTCCCCATGTCTACTTTGGTCAAAGGGTTTGGAGCCGAAGCAAAAAGAAATGTTCGTGTTTTTTCTCGTGTCTTAGGGTATAAAATAATAAATCAAGTATTTATTCTTTTTAATATAAATAACTTTTTTCTCTAAATGCAATTTCTTTGTGTTATTATGTCACAACTTTGGTGCTCACTGCAACATTGTAGGATTTTTCCCAATACATATCTCAAACTTCTGAAGAATAGAACCAAGTGTATTACAACTCTACCTCGATGATTTAGCAAATTATTGAGGTTCTTTTATAAAAGTCAAAAGCCTTCGAGGAGTCATCACTTCCTAGCAACTTGCATTGCACTAGGGTCTACAATCTAAATAATAATAATAAAAACAAAAACAATTGGAATAATTCATCATAGATATTTATTTACACAATATTCATTATTTACATGATTGAAAATGATATTTCTACAAAGATAAGTTCTCCTTAATTTTATATCCTCCGATCCTTTTCCTTGTTTTTCAATGATTTTAGTAATATCCGTATTTTAGGTACTCCTTCTCAGTTGTCTTTCCTTCCTATTAATATTAACTTAATCTTATTTGTTTTGTCCTCATAAGTAGGTATAGGTAAAGATGATAATTGCGTCTGACATTAAGTTTAGTGGTCTTTGAATTTGGATCCAATAGATTCAATAATAGTAATGAATAAAAAAGAAATAATGGTTATCAAGTTATTTTTCCGTAGTAAAATTTTGAAAAGTAAAATTCTAAGAAAAAGGCGAGAAAAAATTTCCAACACTATTCGAAAGCTTCACAGACTGTCAATTTGCCTCTGACGTTCAGAAGAGGGGAAGATAGGAGTAGGGAGAAAATCTACGCAGGCATCAGAGCTTCGAGCTTTCTATTGGATTCTAGTGTAGGAGAAGTTTCCCCCACTAGCATTTCGGACTTGGCTCCTCCTCTTTCTGAATTTTTCGACTGTGCTACCAAAGTTAGGTGCCGAGGGTGGGAGTCGGGTGGGAACCTTCATGCTGGACAGTCCGGGAAGCTTAAACAAACCCCTCGCAAATTTTTTTCTGAATTTTTTTTTTTGTTTCATTTAATTGTTATACATTTATTTTTATCATTATAATTAATTATGACACTTATTTGATTTTTTCTAAATTATTATTATTATTTTTTTTAGAAATTATAATAAATAAAAATAATCTGACTACCTACATCGAATTATTGTTTTTGAAATATTTTTTTTACCATCAATGAAAACGAAATTTTAACAAATAAAATTTCGGTATTTTCGAAGACTTTTTCTATGAGTAATAACAAGTTAATATTATTACAATTCTTGAATTGACTACTTTTAAATTTTAAGATTTTTGTTTAAAATTTTAAGAATATTAAAGACATAATATTATTATATTACCTAGGTACTTTTAAACATTAAATTATACTTTAAAAAAATAGGAAATATTCTTGAAAAAATTTACTAATAAAAATAAAATAGAAGTAATTAATTTTGATTATGTTGTTGCTTTGCTTTTTATCAATCTTCCCTAGGAATATTCACAGGTACAACAAATACATACGTGCTACGTATGCCTCTAAGCTCGGGTGTACAAGTTCATGAAGTTCATACTGAAATACTGAAATAGAGATGTGTAACTGTAAAGATTCATTGAGCTAAAAAAATGAACTACTCTTTTCAGTGAACTAGATCCTCAAGAGTAGTTCTTTCAAAACTTGTAACTCGGGGCCTAAGGCAGGTGAAAAACAGAAAAGAAAAAGATAATAATAAAAGAATTCAAATTGAATCTTTTATTATTATCTTTTTCTTTTCTGTTTTTCACCTGCCTTAGGCCCGGATTCAAAGATCAAATCGGATGGTATGATGAAGGGGGGTATACCACGATTCCGCGCATGTGCCCTGCGTAGAAAGTATCAGAGAAGAGTCGGGAGTCAAAGAGCGAGTTGAAAAAAAGAGTAGTTCCTTTTACTGAGTAGCTCAGTTGGGATTCAATCCCAAAGATGAGTCAAAAGTAGCATCTCTATACTGAAATGAGTGAAATGTTTGTTGACCTAGGCGTATAGGTATGCTCTGATACTGTAAAAGGTCAGCAAATAAGTATTTTAACATAAACCTGTAGTCCCTGGATTTAGAGGGGTGAAAAAACATGAGGTGTACAACCGCAAAAGCATTCTAAAGTGGACCAACATACTACATAAAGTTAGCATGAAAATGTGTAGACTGGGGCTGCGTTTCTGACAACTTCGCACTTCGCAAGAAATTTACGTCAAAACACCTAGGTATTATAATGATTATGTACATAACATTGGCTTCAATGCCAATGAAATGAAAGTTTGACAGCCGGTAATACATGGTTCAATAGAGCAACTGTAACAACGGAGACCTTAAGTAAGAGGATCATAAGAATGGAGAAAGCCAGCTGTTCCGGGAACGAACCTGATTTCCTTAAAATAAAGTTCGCCCCAGGCGGAAATCGAATCCGCAACCTAGCGTTTACAAGACGCGCTACCCTCCAAGCTAACTAAGCTGGCTAATTAATTAGCCAATACACAATATTTGTTACCTATTTTACGTCATCACTAAAGTAGGTAGTCTATCCCTGTCCGAAAGAGCCACAAACAAACGGACCAAAGTTTTCACTCCATTTTACCCAGCGGCAAGAGCACGTTGAATGCACCAGTTCCAGATGGGTGACCATCACTGACTGGGTGACTGGGCTATCGTGCCCTGGTGGCTTTTCCAGACCCCACTCAAGCTGGGTAAGGTTAATATGAGTAGGTAGTTTTCGCCAAATGGAGGATAAACCCGTCACTACAAACCTTAAATTTAGAAACACACTATCAGCACGTGACGTGATAGTAGTGTGGCTGTCCTGAACGATATTCTTCAAATTAAATTGAAAAACTAGAGTACCTACCTAGACTCCTAGACCCTTGACAAATGGAGTGTGCTTGAAGGCATGTGATGTGTTCCAATCCACTCGACCCCAATGCCTACAATATTATGGAGAAACTTTGAACTACATCTTTCTGACTCCCCATGAGTTCACCAGTTCACGTGACGTGATGGTAGTGTGTTTCTTAACAGTTATACAGTGACCCCTATCAAACAAAAGGGAAGTTTTTCAGTCAGTGTCCAGTCTTTGCCGTGCGTTACCTCGATTAACTTTTCGCTTCTTGAAGGCTGGAGCTCCGTCTTCTTCCTTCTTCACGAAGCTATCTTTATCCTTGAGGCTTTGTACGGTTTTCTCTTTGACTTTGAACTCGGGATAGTCAGAGTGCAAGGTAGGAACTTGGAGCTCAACGTAATCTCGCTGGGGAAGGTCTAACTCTGGTAGTTTCTCTCTGGAACACAAAACACGGTGTGTTTATCATTAGAAATGGGCAAGTCGCAGTAGGTACTCGTCATATAATGGTAAAGACTCTCGCCTGGTAATTAGGGCAGTGGTGCAATATTGGCCGATGTATGGAATTGTATCCTCAACATTGTTTGTGAATTTGACAATAGTAGTAGCCTATTGCTGTACCTTAGGGTTTAGTGAAATTCGAGGCTTATAAATAAGCAATATAGTTACTGTTATAACTTCAAGTTAGCTCAGGCATGAGATTCGTAATGCCCACCACTCAGGCTCAGACTGTCTGCGTAAGTTGCGGAAAAATCTTGAGAACTACGTCTCTTAGACGGTCTGGCAGAAATAGGTCTAAAGCTTTTCCTGCCACACACGTTTCGACTGCCTGACAGACCGCGGTCTGAGCGTGAGTGGCGGGCTTAACCTGAGAAGACTGTGCTTCGAAGACCTACCAAGGATGAATTAGACGGTCTGGCAGAAATAGGTCTAAAGCTTTTCCTGCCACACACGTTTCGACTGCCTGACAGACCGCGGTCTGAGCGTGAGTGGCAGGCTTAACCTGAGAAGACTGTGCTTTGAAGACCTACCAAGGATGAAAAAGTTGGTAATATAGAAAAGAACTTACTCTTCTACAGTCTCCCATTGTCCTAGTGCTCCTCCAGGAGCTCTCATCTGAGGTCCTATTGGTTCTGAATACGTAGGTTTTGACGATCGTGATGATTTAGAGGAAGAAGGTCCACATAATCTATCACGAAGTTGGATTTTTATTTCTTTCTTAAAATTAATTATTAAACCTAGTTTTATTTATTTGTTTACATATAATTTTCATACACCTTAACCAATATCCTATATCTCTTCCCTTCCTTGGAAAGGGACTAACTTCTCAAATAATGCGAGTATAATATATATAGGTACCTAAAAAATGAATCTATCCAGACAAGATACGCCTTAAAAGTATGTTCTGAACTTGATCTGTCCAGTCATATATTTTCTGCATGAAATTCTTCTTGTTCCCTTTCAACTCCTTTATTTTGTTCCTGAACGTTGTAATACACTTGGTTCACTATTTTCTGAGCTATAGGCTTAGGGGTTTCATCGTTTCCCTTGATACTGTGTGATGTGTGATATTCTTATAATCTCTAGGTTTTTATTCTTCTAAAATACAGCACAAAACGAGATTCAATTGTGTGATGTAAAGTTAGGCTATTTTTTTCAATACCCCTAATTTTTTTGATTAATTTTAACCTTTAGTTAGACCTTGTTAGGATTTTTTTCTCATGTTTAAATGCTACATTCAAAACTCACTATGAATATTACTAAGGACTGATTTTTTTTTCTTTCGTCAAGTACAAGTAATTTGTTAGGTTTTTGTTTTTATCTTATTTTGATCTAGGGTTAGTTAGGTTTTTGTAAATAATTTTTAACTTAAATTGATGCTTTTTTTTATTGACAGTATTGACGAAAAATTACGTACCTAATGTAAACCACTATCAGCACGTGACGTGATAGTAGTGTGGCTGTCCTGAACGATATTCTTCAAATTAAATTGAAAAACTAGAGTACCTACCTAGACTCCTAGACCCTTGACAAATGGAGTGTGCTTGAAGGCATGTGATGTGTTCCAATCCACTCGACCCCAATGCCTACAATATTATGGAGAAACTTTGAACTACATCTTTCTGACTCCCCATGAGTTCACCTTTGTTAGGTTTTTGTTTTTATCTTATTTTGATCTAGGGTTAGTTAGGTTTTTGTAAATAATTTTTAACTTAAATTGATGCTTTTTTTATTGACAGTATTGACGAAACATTACGTACCTAATGTAAAAATTTTCGTGGGGATACTGATTTTCAGTTGTACGTCTGAGAAATGAGATCGGTAGGTACGTAATGATACTGACGTGACTTTGAAACTTGATTGTTGATTTTTTTTTTTTTTACTTTCTATTACATTTATGTAGATTGTAGAATGACCTAGTAGTCAAAGTAACCCTACATCACATACGTAGGTAATGAGAAAGTATTGCAATCGGACCAAATTTTCAAAAGCAAGAAATTGGCAGTAGCTGTAAAGGTCTACCTGTAATAAATAAAACTAATCAAGGTCAGTGGAATTAAAAACTTACAAGATTTATTGGCTGTATGGAGATTTTTTTTTTTGTTTTACCTAACCTAAAACCACAAATCTCAAGACCTTTTTACGTACCTTTTTTAGTTTTGAATAAATTTATTGCAAACTGTGGAACGTTCAAATCATACTTTGTAACAATATCCCGTGATTTTAACATTTTCACGTCGCTGAAAATTAGACAACCGTGTGCCAAGTTGTTAAGACATTGGGCAAACTTGGCATCATATTTTTCTCTCATTTCGTATAGTTGGAATAAGGAGAATGGTTGCCATAGAGGATTCGAGAAAAGTCCTTTGTGCCTAGTGTCGTTGGTGGTTTCTAATATGTACGTATCTCCTACAGGTGAGAGTTGATTGGAATCACCTGGAAAATAAAACATTAATAATTATGTTTTTATTACTTAGCGTATGTATTTGGAAAAGTCCGTGTATTTCTCGATGTTTTATTAGTCCTAAAGAGAACTTGAAAATTGAGGTAAATAAATGAAAACACACCTCCTGCACTGCAATAAGAAATATTTTTTCAGCCCATTTCTTGGTCGAAAATTTTCCAAGTCCAAAGTCTTTTTTAGTAGTTCCTTAATGTAATGGAAAGTCGTGTGATGTTCACACCAGATTTTTATTTTTAGGTAGGACTTAATTTACATGTGATAGGATTTCTTTCGTTTCTTCTGAAGAATAGAACCAAGTGTATTACAACTCTACCTCGATGATTTAGCAAATTATTGAGGTTCTTTTATAAAAGTCAAAAGCCTTTGAGGAGTCATCACTTCCTAGCAACTTGCATTGCACTAGGGTCTACAATCTAAATAATAATAA